>NW_027641283.1:0-10637 GCF_949987615.1 Pollachius pollachius
GTGGTGACCAGTTGAGTCTTTGGTGGAGGTTCTTAATTGCAAGACAAATGGCTAAAACATGGCTTTATACTTACCTCCCACCCTTTTTCACATTCTCTCCCCGGCACCTCTTTCCTCAGTCCTCATGCCCCATCACCTTTACCATCAACTCATTCATAGAACTCTCATATCCCCTTTCACATGCATCATGGCCCCTTTTGTGTGTGTGTGTGTGTGTGTGTGTGTGTGTTTATGTGTTTTTTATAGTGAGATAACAGAGCTGTAGATCTTCATGCCGTCATGCCTCGTCTCATAGATTGTATCAGTCAGCACAAGCACACACGCACACACACACTCGCTCTGTTTAGAGACCCGGGGAACATAGGTGTCTTTTGAATGAGCAGATCAGAAATAGAGTATAGCTAAACTTAGCTTTTATAAACAACATTTACTAAACTGATACTAAACTTCTATGCAAAGTCTGATCCCAAATTAAAGCAGTATTACCTTAGAATCTGTATCTATATAGCTCCATGATAACAACTCTGTTTTATTCATTATTAAGTTAATGACACATTTTCTTAACAAGAATTTAATAACAAGACTACTACACATCATCCTGCAAATGGATGTTTAAGTCGTTCTATAGGGTATGTGCCTTGAAACTGCTTTTCTTCATAGATTAGTTTGTTATAATCTCTGATTAAATTGATTCATAATTCAAAAATTCTAATGTTGATCTATGGCCCTTGATGTCGACAGATCTTTTGTGGAAACTCTTGCTAAGTTTGAGTAAAAACAAGGAAAATGCTAATCTATTCCACAATAATGGTACTTTTCAAATGGACACAAACACACACACGGACGGACACACACTGACACATACGTGTGGGCTGGGTCTCACATGGGGAGAGCACACAGACGACCCAGTCCCCACACACACTGATCAAAACAATATATTTGTCTGAAAAATAAGACTTTCATGGGACACACACATACACCCACGCTGGTCTTTCTGGCTCTCATGCCATGCCCCTTTTTTTGGGAATGTCCAATTATCTCTCTTCCCCCTTTGTGTTTCCCCTTGCAACTCTCTCTCTCTCTCCCTCCGTGAGTTTCCCTATTCGCTGGCTTCCTCGCTCAACCTCACGTTAAGTGACCATTAATCCTCCACCAAAAAGTTAAGCTATGGCTATACTATATGAATGGCTTCATGAATTAACAGTAAGCGGCACTGGAGGATAATTGTGCACACATGCACGCACACATGAATGGAGGAAGAGAGGAAAACAAATGTGCCACAACTATACGCCCATCAGGCTTATTAACTAGGTGGATGCTTTTATCCAGAAAGATCTTCCAGGGCGGAGAGGGTGCATACATTCTGAGCATGTCTCCCCCAGTGGGAATGGTTTTAGTTGGAGAGAATAAATAGAGGTATGTGTTGTGACTCAAATGTTTCGATACGACCGCCAGGATGTGTACGTCCGCTGTATCCAGACGGGCGCTTCTCATCTATCACTCTGAGAATGTCCCCGATGGCGTGTCCCCACTGTGGGTTATTATGGGATGTGCGTGTGGCCGCATTCTCCCGTGCCTGGTCTGTGGCCTTTTTGTGTCTCTCACTCTCATCTGCGTGCTCAGTGTCCTGAGCTTCACCTTTGTTTGGATGGGAGGTATCACTTTGAGCATGGCATGGTTTAGTGTAACCCAGAATATAAAGGCACAGAGGCGACAACTACTAACACTCTCTCTGTCTCTCTCTGTCTATCTCTCCCTCTAGCTCTGTCCTGCTTGTTATCCCCGTCTCTAATATTTCTCCTGCTGATTCAATCTCTGAGTAAATGATAATGAACCTCCATCTCTCTCTGTATGCCTCGGCCACACTGGCGCCCCAGCAACTTGATCACATCTTACACACACACACACACACACACACACACACACACACACACACACACACACACACACACACACACACACACACACACACACACACACACACACACACACACACACACACACACACACACAAGCACACACACTAACACACAGCTATTCATGTGGGATTATGACACCCTTGTGTTGGTCTTTGAGGCACAGGGAGATTGGAATCTTTGTTTTGTGCAAGTGTGTGTGTCATATGTGTGTCTGTGTGTGTGTCACTTGCAAAGGGTGTCATGGATGTGTGATTGAAGACATTATTAGCCCTTCCTGCAATGTGTGTGTTTGTGTGTGTACAATCTGACTCCACACGGGGTCATAGATTGGCCCACAGAGGACATCATCTGATGCTGCAGGGCTGTACACCGTTCTATCTCGCTTTGTGTTAACGTGCACACGTATGCATGTGTGTGTGCAACCACATGGCGTGTGCGTGTGGAGGCAACCGGGACCTTGGTCCTGTGTGGCATGATGTTGATAAGGACAACAAGCGGGACATCTCACTGTGTGTGTGTGTGTGTGTGTGTGTGTGAGAGAGAGACAGATAGACTCCCACCTTTCATCTGGCCTGGCACAGTAAGAGCTATGATGTCAGTCTCACTTGCTTAAAATACTCCCACCATAAGCATGCACATGCTCACACATACAAATCCCACACACACGTGCGGAAACGCACACACATTCACACACAATGTGTGTGAATGATTTTTTTAAGCAGCGTCGGGCGATGGTGGGATGTGTGTGTGTGTGTGTGTGTGTGTGTGTGTGTGAGAATAAATATATACATATATGTATGTATATGTATTTATGTAAAAAAAATAAAATTGCAATATCCATACATATACTAGGATATATGCATCCATATCAATACATATATTAAGATTTGTTACCTTTATTTTATATGATGAGGTCTTTTAAACAAATGGCAATCCCAATGTGTGAGTGTGTGTCTCCATGAGGTGGCTGCTGCTCCCATTTGCAGCCCGGGCCTAACCACGTGTGTCTGTCTCCTGATTCGCAGAGGAAGGCATCAATCATGAGTGCAAGCTGTGTAACCAGATGTTTGACTCTCCGGCCAAGCTGCTGTGTCACCTGATAGAGCACAGCTTCGAGGGCATGGGAGGAACCTTCAAGTGTCCCGTCTGTTTCACAGGTGAGTGGGCTACTCACTCACACACTCACCGGGATAAGACAATGGGTAGGGAAACACGGAGGCGTGCACACATGCAAGCGCACGCACACACACACACACACACACACATATGCGCATGCATACCCACACGCACACATGCAGACACACACACACATAAGCGCACACGAAGACGCAGACAAACACACACACACACACACACACACACAGCCCCACCAGCCAGAGCCACAAGGACACTGAAGATACTAAGGGAATAGAAAACAATAGGAAGGGGAAAACAAGATGGAGCCAAACCAATGATTTTCCCGCCCCCGAGAGACGGTGGAGAGCAGGGAGAATTGTAATAATTGGGCTCTTTAAGCAGCAGGTAAGCATTCTCAAAGTCACAATGCAACTTAGCCCCGTCTTAAAAAGGGAGGCAAATTTCCTTTTTGAATGAAAAATTCAGTGCAGAGATTTACACCAACATTAATGTGTGGTCAAACTCAAACATCCACTTGCCACTTCCAGAAGGGCCAGTGGCCCTTCCTCCTGACGGCCACTTCACTCCAGCTCTGTGTTTGGACATTTTTATTGGGATTTTATTCACACAGAAAATCGTTACCAAAACTGTCAGAGTTAAGACCCAATGGGATCTTAAAGGACAATACCGCTCTGTGATCAAACCATCAGAACCGTCTCTCCTGGCTTCACTCTAACTTCCGTTACCAATATAGCTTGTCAAAGTATTGTCCATGAGCCGTTCCTCCCGAATAAAGTTTAGCCTGTCACGAAGGTTAACATTGACAGTATAGCACTTTTATCTTTGGATTCACGGAATTTCGTGTCAGTGCAGAGTTTGAGGACAGAAGAAATATGTGAATCGTCATACAAGTACTTTCAAAAAAGTCTCATCATGTTCACGCTAAGCGCTCTTAGGCAGAATCTGTGCAATGAAGATCTTTTGACAAATTATATTGGTATTGTAGGTTTTAGTGAAGCCCGGAGAGACCGTTAGGATTGTTCCATTACTGACCGGCATTGCCCTTTAACAAGTAGCAGTAGCCGCTGATCACAGGAGGAAAGCGCCATACATTACAATGCAGACCTCCCCAGGGGTAAGGCCAGCAGAAAATTCCCGGGCCCAACTAGTTCTGTGATGTCAAGTTATTGCTGTTCAACGGCATCTTCGCCAAGCAAGGGGGGAAAAAAGCATGAATTAAGTCTGCATCTTTCCCTCCCCTTCCTCTTTATCGCTTGTCTCTCCGTCCCCATAGACACTCTCTCTCTCTCCCCCGGTCCCTCTCTCTCTCTCTCCGTGTGCATTCACATCCTGTTTCCCTGCACTCTCCCCCTCTGTTGTTCTCTAAGTTTGTCTTGTGTTGTGTCTCCCTCCCCCCCCCCCCCCCCCCCACCCCCCAGGTACACAGCGCTGCCTTTTAAACTTTAACTCTATTCCTTGGTGGCTTATGAATTAGTAAGACTGGCACTGCTCCTATGGGGGGGCTGAATAATTCAACACACACACACACACACACACACACACTGATCACATTTGTACATGCTGTGCAAACCAAAAGTTAACTGAAACAAAAGGCCGAAAGGAGGGGAGGGGGGGGGGTGGATGGAGGGGTTTAGACAACACAGGAGGTGAAAAGCTGGAAAATAAAAGAGAGGATCATTTATTGATAAATATCACGTCTGCGGAGGTTAGTTGTTTCTTGTTATCTTTGCACATTTTTATCCCATTCCCCTTTTGCTGTCTTTCTTTCTTTCCTTTTCCTCTTCCCTCGTCCCATCCTTCAAATTGGACTAATGCTGGCCTTTCACTCCCTTCATCGGCCTGGGATCACTTGAATGGACACAGGAGCTCTTCCAACTTGTGTGTCTTTGCCGTTTGTTTGTGTGTTCATTTGCACCCACCTAAGTGGCAGTGGGGGGGGCCCTGGCTGGGTTGGAATGGAAGGCAGCCCCTGACCTTGACCCTGGTCCTCTCCTTTGCCCTCTCTCTCTCTCTCCGTAGTGTTTGTCCAGGCCAATAAGCTCCAACAGCACATATTCGCCGTCCACGGGCAGGAAGACAAGATCTACGACTGTTCCCAGTGTCCGCAGAAGTTCTTCTTTCAGACCGAGCTACAGGTTGGTACTCTCCAACCATTACTTGTGTGTCCGTCTGTTACACACACAAGACAAAGTCCACTGAAAAGGTAAACGCTGTCATTCAGCCACTTAAATATTCACATCATCTATGCTCACGTCCCCTTGCTACACATCCTGCCTTATCCGACACTTTGCATCATGGTGCCTGTGCAGGTTGCTCTCGTTGCTGAGCACTGATGACCACAAAAATAATGGTGTAAGTCGTCAGTCCTGGCACTATAGGTTTCCTGTGGAAATCGTCCACACAACACAGAGATGGCTCCATTAAAGCGGAGTTCCATGTTGAATAACAGCTGTGCCTCTTTCTCACCTTTCCTTGCCACACACACAAACACACACATGCAAGCACATGCCCACATGAACGCACAAACAAGCACCCGCACACACACACACACTCACACAAACACACACTCGTGATGCAAGGCCAGGGGTGCTTGGCATATGGCTGACCAGTCCATTTAACAGCAGGGTCATTTCTGGAGCCTGTCGGTCAATGTCCTTGCATGCAGGAAAAAACACACACAGACACACACGCACACACACACACCAACACACAAACAGACACACACACAAGTGAGAGACTATTGGCCCACAGACTACTTAATTTGAATAAATACTTCTAATACTATCAATCTCTCAACTTATTATGTCTGCGGGTGTGTGTGTGTTTGTCTGTGTTTATACATGTCTGTGGGTATGTGCATGTGTGTGCGACAGCCTTGACCTGCTCCAGCTTGTGTCGAGGGGATATCGCTCTAAATGGGTTAGGCTGTTTTTGTTTGTTTGTGTGTGTTTATCTCTAAGACAAAAGGGAATCATTTGGGTGTGTGTGTGTGTATCTCTAAGACAAAAAAGTGAGTCATTTGTGTGTGTGTGTGTGTTTGTGTGTGTGTGTGTGTGTGTGTGCGCGCATGCATAAGTGTGCATGCTTACACAGTCGGTTAATGAGTTGGGGATTGATAATGTTTGGTGTGCAAGGCTGAAACCCTGCACACACACACACACACACACACACACACACACACACACACACACACACACACACACACACCCACCCACCAGCCCCAGGGTCACTGCAGTATGGACACGTCACTGCATCAAACCGATTTCCCTGCTGACCGCCTCCTGCCATCACTCTCTATTCCTCTCTTGCCCCCCCATGTCTCACACACTGGCAAAGGAATGCATCATTTACCCCCCTCCATTACTCCTCTTGCTCTCCTACCCCCATCTTCCTGCACATCCCAGTCTCTCGCTAACTGAAGGTATCTCGCCGTCTCGTGCCCATCGCGCAAGACTTTCTCTTTGTCTTTCTCTGTTGTTTCCTCTCGGCTCCCCTCCTCGCACACTTTTTGACTAGCTCTCTCCCTCTCCCTCTCCCTCCCTCTGTCCCCGCTGATCCAGCCCCTATGCATATTTTAGCCCCTCTCCTCTCTTCTCCCTCTCTCCTCAGTAACTCTCCCCTGTGTCCCATAAATAGTGCAGACGTAAGCTGGTAAATAAGAGATGTTTTGCTGTGTGTGTGTGCGTGTGTGGGTGTGTGAGAGTGTGTTTGTGTGTGTGTGTGTGTTTGTGTGTGTGTAAATAAGAGATGCTTTGGCCCTGATCATTGCAGCTCCCTTGAATCAGTCTTTCTGCCTTCTTCTTCACAAACTTAATCCACACACACTCATACTCACACACTCAGGCACACACACTCTCACAGGCACAAGCTTGCACAACACATACCGAAATGTAAACAAACCCATATCCCTCTGTGTATGTTATTCTTTGTTTTTTATACGTTCTGTACTGTAGCTGTCTCTCCAGTTCCATATTCCATCCATCCATCGCTCAATCAAGACCGGCAATCACAAACTGTCTAAAAATTAGCAGGGGACTTTGAATACTTTTCAATACATGTTTTCATATTTCATCACACTTATCCCCCCAATTTCCACCTCTTACTCTAGTCTATGTTGCCATCATGTCTTCCCTTTCTTAAGGCCATGAGGGAAAGTGTTACTCTTTCCTCCCCCAGCCCTCCCCCCAACCCCTATGTGCTTCACACTATGAGGGTTTATTTTAAACATACCTACATGAATGTACATTAACAGGGGCAGATGGATGGATGTTTGAATACCGGGATGTAGGGGTTGAAGTGGGACTTCACCAGCATGGGGCCAATAGCTCGTTTTGTTTACTTCCCCCTTCCTCCCTCTCGTCCTCCTTCGCTCTCTCCCTCCATCCCACCAGTGTTTCATATTTTAGGATCATGTAAACACACACACGCACGCACACAATTATACACACACGCATACACATAAACACACACACATTCACATACACACACATAGACATATACAAACACACGCAAACACAAAAATACACACAAATATGCATGGACACACACGCTTATCCTAACTATTTATCTTGGACTCAACAAAGACTGCTAAGGATGTGACGGATGGGTGGTTCCGATAGAAGATTATCTAAGATAAATAGGCATTCACATCATGACAAAGTCCGGCAGAACCACCCATGACCCGTTATTTTGGGAAAACGTTGATGAATCATTTCGTCCTCTCAAATGTTCACACCATAATTTGCATCTAATTGATGAACTGAACATACACCGAATATTATGGTGGATTGGAAAACAGCATGAATCCTGTTGAATTCAGCAGCCAAGCCATCCTCAGTGGCTGACTTATCCCCTCAGCTGCTGCGTCCTGGGCAGTGCTTATCACCTGCTGAATGTCAATACCTTGGCAATCAGGTCTGCTCCCACTTTGCTTCCGCACGCGTATCCTGCAGAACTAACGAGAAGTCCCGGTGTTGCAAGACTTATGTTCTGATTGGCTAGCCGGAAGTGAGTGGCCGACACCTGTTGATCACCGGAGGGTTTATAATGATGATGGTGTGTGTGTGGGCGACAAACGGGAAAGTGGTTTTCTTCCGTTGCTTTTCACCTTGGTCTTTCTGCATGACGCTGAACACTTGCATACAGATGTGATCTTCCACCGAATGACTCATAATCAACACACATGGTGGATGCATTCTTCTGCCTTATCTGTATTTCATCCCGAGCCTTCCTATGTGTATCTGTTTGTGTGTGAGAGGGGGAATACAAGCACTCGTGTAACTGTGTAGCCATGCAAGCCAGTCTATGAAGCGTGGACATTGTCAAGCGGCCACATGTGTGTCACATGCAGTGAATTATAAAGCAGCATGGATGCGGTTGCAATGGCAATGGGTTTGTGTTTTGTTTTTTTCTCTCCATCTTTTTGGATGAGTGATTTCCGTCAGGATCTGTACCGTCGGAGTCTGCTACACCTAGGGTGGGAAGGAGTATGTGTGAGTGTATGCGTGAGTCTGCGTCATGAGTGTGTGCGGATGTTTCGGAGCTCTCTCTTCTTGCTCTTTGTTTCTGTGCGTGTGCGTGCGTGCGTGCGTGCGTGCGTGCGTGCGTGCGTGCGTGCGTGCGTGCGTGCGTGCGTGCGTGTGTGTGTGTGTGGATTAGATCCGGCTGTCCCATCGGTGTTCCAAAGGAGCGCACTCGGCTGCCCCATACCTCACTGGGAGACACTGTGTTATTAGAACGGGGACCTCAAACACCCCAGCTGCCTCCACGCTGTCTGCTACACACACAGAGCCTCAGACTGACACGCACACACACGCACAGATGTAGTCACTCATAAACACACATTTAACACATAGATACTTCCCTGGACCGAGTGACTGAAATGTGTTGTTGCCCGGGGAGAGAGAGACCCAGTGAAATAGACTTTAGACATGGAGAGGCTGAATGACTGGCTGGTTGTTAAACGGCACTTGCTGTGTTGCGTTTGATTTCCCCACTTTATGCGCTTCTTCACCACAGAAACGTCTGTCGTTCCCGGCGGCTCCATTCACTATAACTGTAGTTACTGTAAATTATTTCGAGTTGAAATGCTTGTGATGGATTTCAGCTGAATTTGTATGCATAACAACGGAAGTTAGATCATTCAATGAGTGCGGATTATGTACAGTTCAATCAATGAGCAGAATGAAATTCAATGCAAAAGGAGAGAAACATCAGGCTGTAACCTCCCACTTAGTCCAATTACCGGGCCAACCTTGTTCTCCCGCAGCTTCTTTACTGGCTACCTTCTGCTGATGGGGGTCCTGGTGAACATGCTATTGATTGTGTCTTCCCCACAGCCACAACTCTGATTATGGCAGTATGTTTATGAAGTTTACAAGTCCTTGGCTTACAGCTTTGCATATTCATTTTTTCTCACTTAAATAATTGAAAGTGCAAGAACGATAAGGTTTGTACGTACTATCCTGTATTTTTCTCACCTTTTTATTTATCCTGACACTTTTTGTGTAAAGTAAAACAAACAAGCGAATGAGGTCTTTTTCACATTAGTGGAATGACATTTAGCAAAGATGGTTTTAAATGAAGATAATGATAGCGCTTACCGTCGTGGTGTAAATAGGTTAAGTGCTTCTAGGATGTGGGATGATGCATTATTAATAAGCCTGCAATAAACAATATGGTAGTATTTAATCTTTTATTCATGTCAGCTGGAGTAATATAGGCATTTGTCTTGGTGTTGTCTTTATGATATTTATTCATTTAAAAAAACACCCAGAAGAAAATTCTTTACCCATGTGATCAGCGACACCAGTGTTTGTCTACCACGCGAGTCCACATGGTAGGTGTGAGACCTACTGGGTAGACTCACACATTCACAAGTGGCCAGGCATTTCAAGTAGACCCACATCATACAGCCAGTGGCAGTATGTCTAGTAAACAGTTGATGCTCCTGGAAATAAACATTTATCACCCTTGGAGGTCAAGCCTTGAGAAAACCCTCTCTTCAACTCCTTTATCGTGCTTAAATATCTTCTCGTGACTCAACTAAACTGTTTGCAGATGAGCTGCATTGCTTCTTGTCTCTCTTCCATGCCTCCCATCCCTCCGTCCATCGATCTGTCCATCTCATTTCAACCCTCCTTCCGAAATCTTTCAGCAAGCCAGCTTTTTAATATTAGCAGTACACTGTTCATTCTTTCTCTTTGTCTCTCCCTCTCTCCTCCCCCCCCCTCTCTCTCTCTCTCTCTCCCCTCTCTCTCCCCCCCCCCTCCTCTCTCTCTCTCTCCCCCCCCTCTCTCTCTCACTCTCTCTCACTCTAGGTCTATGTATCTCTCTCTCTCTCCCCCCCCCCCTCTCTCATCTCTCTCTCTCTCTCTCTCTCTCTCTCTCTCTCCCTTCTCTCTCTCTCACTCTAGGTCTATGTATCTCTCTCTCTCTCTCTCTCTCTCTCTCTCTCTCTCTCTCTCTCTCTCTCTCTCTCTCGCTCTAGGTCTATGTATCTCCCTCTCTCTAGGTCTATGTATCTCTCTCTCTCTCTCTCTCTCTCTCTCTCTCTCTCTCTCTCTCTCTCTCTCTCTGTTG
>NW_027641282.1:0-10000 GCF_949987615.1 Pollachius pollachius
GCTAGTGTGATTGTGTGTGTGAGTGTGTGCTTGTGTGTGAGTGTGATTGTGTGTGTGCGTGTGTGCTTGAGTGTGAGGGTGTGTGTGTGTTTGTGTGTGTGTGTGTGGGTGAGGGTGTGTGTGTGCTTGAGTGTGTGATTGTGAGTGTGTTAGGGAGAGGCAGAGAGAGAGAGAGAGACTAGAGCAGATGATTTCTGCTGTGAATGTGGAGTAATGGCATAGTTGATAGCATTGAGCCAAGGATAAATTGGCATTTTAAATGGGAGAGCGAGGCTGTGCAAAAGGAGAGCGATAGAGAGAGAGGAGCCGGGCGAAACAGCCGTACATTCGAAATATATGGGCAGCCATGTTGAAGAACAAAATGGCTGACCTTTCAAGGCTGTCTGGGGGCCTTTCTGGTGGATACCTCAAATGTGACAATATCCACCATTCATGGCTTCATTCTGGGCAGCAAGAACAGCAGTAAGAGCTCGCAAACTCAGTTTTCTGAGCGCGCAAGGTTTTAAAAAATGTGCTTGATGCCATGATATGGCCGTATCTTGTTTAAAGAATGGTGCCTGTCTTCAGACGCCACTCTCTCTTTTTCGCCACTTCCTGAAGCATCTCTTGCAGGGCCATTTCCTTCAAGTCACACGACATATCAAAGTGGATTTCAATGGAAATGAAATGGCTCAGTTAGGCGGGAATCAGGGGATTCCACAGGAGAGCTGGAGTGTTTTCGACAGATGTGCCGAGGTCAGCGTCTCTCCTATAAACCGAGGTCAATTCAGTTTCTTCACAGCCTCCCCGACCTTTATATCGGAAAACACTAACCGTTCGTCGGACAACAAACCGGCACTCGTAATCTTGCCTGAGAGCTACGCCACGCGGATTCACGTTTATCCGCGGATTACCTGTGCGTGGTGATTATGAGTGGCAGGCCGGTCTTCCGTGGCATTGGCGACCCATCGTAGGGTTTGTCGGTTTGTACTTTGCCGACCATCTCTCAGACGCCGGAGAAGATCTCTCCCACGCCACGTGTGAACAACAGTGTTTGGAGTAGACAGAGGATTCCCCGCTCAGCGCCTCCATGACGCATCGTTAGCCGACTGTAGATGTGATGACAGCCCCTCCGGCGCTGTCATCACATCCTTTATTTACACTGGAGGCGTCACGATACGAAACGTAGAGAGAGAAGCACTGTCGGCGTTATTTTGGGCGGCAGTAGCCCAGGAGGCAGAGCGGGTCGGCTGGTAACCGGAAGGTTGCTGGTTCGATCCCCGGCTCCTCCTAGCGGAGTGTCGAGGTGTCCCTGAGCGAGACGCCTCGCCCTGACTGCTCCGGGCAGAGAGCTGTAGCGTACCCAGTCTGTATTAAAGCTATAGAAAGGAATCAGGATGGTGACCCACCATGACTTCCCGAGGAGACTCGACTTCCTCTCCTCTCTGTAGAGGGCGACCGTCTTCAATTAGGTATTAAAAGTAATCTGGTACTTATGGTACTTACTTGGTACATGTGTACGTTCAGGTGTCCAAAGTTAAAGGGACTTAAAGCTCAAAGGGTGAAGCAAAACGTACATTGATGAGCCATTGTTGTTGTCTCAATGGATTATTGATGTTCCTAAAGCGCATCACTACTGCGATTGTTGCTGTTGAGCAGGGTGGTGTCTGGCATGGTGGGGGTGTATGGGGGGTGTATGAGACAGATGATGATTGCGCTGAGATACGTGCGCAGTTAAACTTTGAACTCTCGTTAAGATGGAAAATAATCATCTAAAGTACAAATGCCTTTCTGGTACATTGGTTTAGCCACATCATCCCCCCCCCCCCCCCCCCCCCCATCCATCGCTTCCTATGATATTGCATTTCACCCCTAAGGAATTCATCTCGTTTCAGTCCATTAGTCTACTTCCTGGTTGCCCATGGTTACCCAGGTATCTCAGTGTCCGTGTTCGGGATGTCCACTTAGATGTCTGCTGGTTATCTCTCTCTCTCTCTCTCTCTCTCTCTCTCTCTCTCCCTCCCCATCAGTCCCTCTTCATCCAGACCTCCTCCTCATCCTCATCCTGAGAATGAGGACCCTGTATTTTTCTTCCCATCTGAGGAATCTCGCGTGGAATGCAGTCTAGTCTCAGCATGTAGCTCTGTCCCCCTCCTTCAGTCTGAGGACATACTTTACAAAGGAGAGGCATGTCAGTTGACAATAAAGAACTGGCAAATGTGTGTTTCCATGACGGATTTGGTTTAGTGTGTTTCTGTGTTTATAGGTGTGTTCATAGGTGTGTGTGTGTGCATGCACATATGCGGGGATGGGGGTGTTTTTTGTGGTCGTCTGTATGTGTGTCTGTTTGACTGTGTGTTTGGGTGTGTGAGTGAGTGTGGTTGTATGCGTGTTTCCGTGCGTGTGTGTGTTTTCTGTGTGTGTTTTTTGAGTGATTGTGTTTGTGTCTTTGGTGTTTCTGTGTATGCGAGCCTATAAGTGCTTGCGTGTTTGTGTGTTTGTCTGTGTGCGAGCGTAAGTAAGTGAGTGTGGTTATGTGCTTGTTTGCGTGTGTGTTTGTGTGTGTGCTAGGGAGGGTTGTGTGTGTGTGTGTGTTCAGCACCTGTTGTCGGTGCGTGGGCGTGTGTGTGGGTGTGCACCTGCAGGGTGCGATATACAGATGTTGTAGTCTACCCAGCAGTGGTTTAATGGAGAACATGGCGGATGTCGTTCATAGTCAGAGCATATGCCTATTATGTGGCAGCAATCGCAGATGAAGCATTCTGCTGGCGTCCGCATCAGCTATTTAGGCGACAGAAGCCCCTTTTGTCTCGCTGGAACAGGGGCTAATTGTGGCTCCGGAGAAAAGGCGTTACTTGAAATGAAAAGGAAAAACTACTTCTGCAAACCTCGACAGAGTTTAAGAGTTGGATGAATCGAGACATGTTCAATCATCTGAGGAAAAAAAAAACGTCTTCGAGGTAAAAAAAGACAAATATTGGCTTTGAAACACAGTCTTGTGAAAATAGTCTGATCAAGAAAATCGAAGTGATGTTCCATTATTCCATTTCGGTCGTCTCCAGCCCCGACGGAACGGACGCCTTCCTCTCTTCGCTCTCCGACCGTTTGAGTTTAGAGTCGGGGAGAGAATCCTCCGGCGCCGGGATTACTCAGCGCTGCCCGGCTGAGGCTAGCGTATCATTGCGCTGTAGCGCTCACTTAGTCGCCGGCGATAGCTCTGTCCCAGACACCCTGGAGGTCAAGGGTCATTGGCTGTTCTGTGAGGTGTTAACCTCAGGGCCGTCTTTGTTTTGGCACCTGCAGCAAGTGTTCCCTGCATGGCTGATTAGCCCTTCCTCATTTGGGGGCCCAAAGTGAGAGACAGGCTTGAGTCTTATACACACACACACGCATGCACGCTCTCTCACACACACACACACACACACACACACACACACATACACACACACACACACACACATACTGAAAGCAAGGGCCACACACAAGTAAGCTCTTACAGTCTCAATTCATTTAAAGTCTCACTATCCCACACAGACACACACACACACACACACACACACACTCACACATAGACACAGACACACACACACACACACACACACACACACAGTGTGGAGCCCACAGGGGAAAGCCCGTCTCTCGACACTGTGTTCATCCAGCCTAATTACGGCCTCGGTGGAGAACAGTAATTACCCACAATGCCATGCCACCGTGAGGTTTAGCTAAAGTGACAAAGTCATTAGGATCACACTTCAGGCCCCCCCATGAAATACCCCCCCCTCCCCCTCATTCTCTCGCTCTCGCTCTCGCTCTCTCTCTCTCTCTCTCTCTCTCTCTCTCTCTCTCTCTCTCTCTCTCTCCCTATCTAGCACTCTTTTATTCAGTATTATTTATTAAAAGGACCTCCCTCTTCGTGGTTGTTATTCAGGAAGTTGAGAGCGGGAACAACGACGCGAGGGAACGTAATTCGCCAGAGAGTGATTTAATGGAATTAGGCTTTTTTCTCTCGCTGAGGAGAACTTACTCTTTTTTTCACAATGCGGTCTTTGTTTTTTGCAGTGTGGAGGCGGTCGTTATCTCCATTATCACATATCTTTGTTTTATTAATTAAGAGCCTTTTTGCATTCGGTCCTTTCATGCCAAGCAGCCCGATGATGTCTTTTCCCCGCCCCCACCGGAGCCTCAGTGGAGGCGGAGCTAACGTTGTGTGTGACTCACACCTGTCCTGACGCAGAGGACAGGTGTGAGTCCCACCTGTCCTGACGCAGAGGACAGGTGTGAGTCACACCTCTCCTGACGCAGAGGCTTCTGGGAAATAGATCAGTTGTACTTAAACGATAATGCCTCTCGTAACACATTTCACCTCTCCCTCACTTCCTCCGTTTAATGTCATATATTGTTTTATTTATATAACACAACACAATTATATATATTAGCATTATTATCTTATTATGTTTCATACTTTATCTGTTGTAGCATGATATGTGTTAGGCCTACATAATTTGGGTGTAGTGTTTCATGATGTGAAATATAGTTATGATATCTTTAATACTAATACTCATCACTAAGAACTCATATTACTAAAATACAAACGTATTTAACGTTGTACCTTGTCACTTCCTCTGTCCACAGTTTGATGGTGACAGTATGTACATGAATGACAACCAGGAGTTCCGGTCACCAGGCCAGGTAAGACATCACAACCATGCCATAAGCCACATTTATCTTCTATGGATTAATGATTAATTTGTTATCAAGGATAAAGTTATAATATATAGGACACAGGGCTTTCAAGCCAAAACGTTGGCCAGCAGCACTCCTCTCTATAGAGCTATAGTTTGGTCAATATCATACACAAAGTGCACTCACTGGCCTGCCCTTAACAAATCCTCATGTTTCATATTTTCCCTAATGGATAAACAGTAAAATATCTACTGTGATGTGTATCCTGCTAGTTCAGCCACAGTAAAACGTAGGTTTAAAGCTGGGTAACCAGTCGAGATCAGTTGTGGATGTAGCACACTTGTACCTTATGAAATACAGATTAAAAAATATTTTTTATTTGGATACATTCGCGGGAACTATTGCAGAACTTATCTTTGCAAAAAAACAAAACAGCAAAAGAACATCTACAAAACGTGTACTCGAGTGCGTGATGACTTCTTTGACCGTGTGTCTGATTATAATTTGTTGCAGTTTCCTTGCATCCCTAGTTGGTGCAGGACTGTATAATTGGGTTGCTAGGCGACCGTCATAAGCGCGATGTGAAACACAGGAGGATGCAGCCATGTTCACACATAACTATAGGTTTAATGATCAGCGGCACGAGGAATAGTCCACACCGAACTGCCTAAACCAGGTCACAGTGATATTTATGGTATAAATACGAGGGTAGGTGTTGGTCAATCGGCCAAAGCTCGACCTAGCTCGACTGGTTTGCCTGGCTCCTAGCAATGCCTGGCAACGCTATCAAAACGCTACGAAAGAGCTGCATAATACCGGGCAAGGATTCTAAAGCACTTGCTATGCTTTTAGAACAATACCGCCACCACAGTTGTGCAACACATGCACCCAAACAATGAGATACTGGCTAACACACACAACCATACATATACACGAACAATTTCAATTGCAAAATGTAGGCCTGCATCGACATGAAGTTGCCCACACATTCACACATACATACCACACATAAAAAAGCCATCCACCCACACACTTACACGCACAAGCACACACACTCGCATGCAAGCACACACACACACACACACACACATAAAGACGCACACACACTTGGATGCAAGCACAATCACAGACACGCACACATTCCTTTCATATAAATACTTATATGTACACATAATGCACACGCAGATCTGTTTTGAAGCATTAATATTGTCCCTCTTTGGATGTATGGATTAAATCATCATAATTAGAGAGAGGGAGAAAGTATGTAGATGCTTATTTTCAGCCTATGGCGTACATAACGTGTCTCCCTTCAACGCTCTCCTTGCCCTGTATCTCTGCGTGAGCAGTCGGTTTGCGAATTGGTGGAAAAGCTGTCTGCTCTGAAGTCTCCCTGTTATGGTCACGTGTCAATCAGAGACGCCCACGCCACACTTGCTGTGTTATGTCAACAAATTACTCGAGGAAGGTCAATTTCAGTGGCAGTTGATGCTTTTGTCAACGATTAGCGAGCGAGACTTTCCCTCAGGTGGCGTTTGAAGTTGATAGTGGAGAACTGGAGTTTGTGTTTTATTGGTTCAGATCGTGGACTGATTTAGACGTGGCTTTGATGCATGGCTTTCTTTTAATGTGTTTGCAGCGTGCAACAACCTCATTGTGGCTGTTCTTTAAACTTAAACGACAAGGTGGTAACGCAGGCAAGTGATCGGTATGCATTCTGGTTTGACTGAAAGGGTTAGAAATGACCAACTGGAGTCCAGTCATTTTTTGAAATATGTTCACAGTTTTAACTTCCTTTTAGACCCGGCAGTCTTCCAAAAATGTAATTGATTAAATACACAATTTAAATACATTCAAGCCAGACTCTTTACCAACTCAACATCGTGTGACGTGTTGATGAGATGTTGTGCAGTTCCTCATAGACTGTTGGATGAGTGTGTGTCATGGCTGTGCGATTACTTGTGCATATGGTCTGACTTTGGTGTTCAATTCGAAATGTCAGAAATTCCTACGTGGAGACTTTTTCCCTTTTAATTCTCGGTGGTGATTAACCGTCTAATGGTTATGCAAGAAGCACGTCTTTCTGCTGTTCACACTTAATTAAGAGAGTTGGTGTTTTCAAAAGAAAATATTTGCTCATTCTAAGAGCTGGTTTATTAATTTCCAGCTTGCATTGTCCTAATAATAATAATCATTTTATGTAAAAATATTTATTTTTTCACTCTTTTCTCTCCAGAATAATTCTGATTACACATAATAAAATGAGCGTTAATAAGTTAGCCTTGTGTTAAGATGAACTGTAATTTAAGTATAGAGGTGCAGGGAGACTACCTGAGAATAAAAGGACGAGATGAATGGATTCATTTATGGATACACTCAATCACACATAAGTGCAATGTGGGAAGGGTGCCAGAAGGTGTTTTTCAATTAATGTTTTTCCTCGACGTATGAGGACTGCCTCATGTGTTAATTATAAATCAAACATTCTTAATAAATCAATCTTATTTGGAGGAAACGGTAAATGCCCCATATTTAAATAATATCCCGCACATTCATTCCAAAAAAACCTAGCAAAAAATCGAGACATCTCTCTTTGCACAAACACATTTTAACGATAGTATGTTTAACCCCCAACCCCCGAAAGATGCGTTTTCATCGGGCGTTTAAATCGCCTGCCGTGCCTCCGCGGCCCAGTAGATAATGTATGCCTGAGGAGCAGAGCCAAAGGCAACGCTGGCGCCTAGAACAGACCCTCCTTTGTGTGGACGCCGCGGCTCTTGTGCAGAGTACACTCTGAGGTAGCAGTTTGATACAGGCGGGAGATTGCATTACACATAACATCTCGCAAACACAGAAACCCCACTAAACAGAAACAGCTTGGGCAGCACAGCGCCTCACTGTGTGTTTGGACACAGTCTGGAGACTCAGAAAGCCTCTTTCCCACATTCACATCGGGCTCTGCTGTCCGCTTAGCCCGTTCCCAGATGTGATGTAAGTGCGCTGTAGTTTCTGTGTTTTATTACGAAGCTGTTTTGTGAATTGATTTGACATGAAAGGCTGCGTTCAACAGTAGTTATCTCGCCAATCCCTACAATTTATAAACCTGGACAAATATCTCAAGATGAATTAATACACTTAGTTTACCGTTTCGTTTTTTCAATGCTTATCTGACGGGCAGAGATCGCCATGGGTTGATTTGTATTTCTACCAAACGTGTTTGTATTTACCTGAAAACACATTGCAGTTTTGTAATATATGGAAAAGCATGAAAATCAAATGTCGTTTCCTTCAACAAGATGGATGCCCTTATGCATTCAAACAGACACACATACACAACCACACACACATACACACACACACACACACACACACACACACACACACACACATACACATACACAAACAAACATGGACAGACTGATTAGAGAATGTGGCTGTGTGACAGACAGGACATTTCTGGATTGAAGCCCAAATCAGTGGTGATCTGTTTGACTGATTATGCACACTGTGTGTGTGTGTGTGTGTGTGTGTGTGTGTGTGTGTGTGTGTGTGTGTGTGTGTGTGTGTGTGTGTGTGTGTGTGTGTGTGTGGGTCCAAGTGTGTGTGAGTGTGTGTGTTTATGTCCAAGTGTGTGTGTGTTTATGTGTGTGCACGGAATTGATTGTGTATGTGTTTATGTATGTGTTTGTGTATACGTCCAAGTGTTTGTGTGTGTGTGTGTGTGCAAGCGTGCAATTGATTGAGTGTGTGTGTGTGTGTGTGTGTGTGTGTTTTTGTGTGTGTGTCTGTTTGAATGCTTGTGTACGTACATCTGATGTGTGTGTGTATGAACTTGGTTCCATGCCTGTGGTGTATGTGTGTGTCCGTGTGTGTGTGTGTCCGTGTGTGTGTGTGTGTGTATGTGTGTGCGTGTGTGTGTAGTTTAAATGTTTGACGTGACTTGACAGGACCTTTCTCCAAGGTTCACTGACTGTGTTCAGAACGTACCACACACACACAGACACACACACACACAAAGACACACACACAGACACACACAGACACGCACACACAGACACACACACAGACATACACACACACACACACACACACAGACACACACACACAGACACACACACAGACACACACACACACACACACAGACACACACACACAGACACACACACAGACACACACACAGACACAGACACACACAAACACACACACAAACACACACACACACACACACATTTCAGGATGGTAGAGTGTTAGTACTGCAGAAAAGAGGAACGAAGAAACCAGAGAGAGAGAGAGAGAGAGCAAAAAAGAGAGTGAGAGAGAGAGAGAGAGAGAGAGAGAGAGAGAGCAAAAAAGAGAGTGCGAGATAGAGAGGAAAAAAAGAGAAAGGAGAGAGAGCGAGAGTCTCTCCATCTCACCTCTCACCATAGTCTCTCGCCCTCCCCTGCCCCGGTTGTGATTCTTCTCTGCGGGAGAGGAAAACTGTACAGAGAGAGACAGTCGCTCTTTAAAGCGCGAGCGCTCGCCCTGCTGACTCATCCCTGTGTAGCAGCTATTGACATGTCTGTGAGCTTCTGGATCCTTCCAGCCTCGGGGAGTAGACTCGTAGTCGAGCTGTCATTCTGTCAATTCTGCCAACTGAAAACCGGGGGGCTTTGGAGTCAAAGTTTCACCTGTAGACACACCTGAAACAAGTCGGGGGGGGGATCACGCTCTCGCAGCGTTTCCAACACCTATTCGAAAAAACGAAACCGCCCTCGCTTTTTCATGTGTCGTATTTTTTATTGTAACTTCGTTTCCCCTCAGCTGCTTTGTAATTGGATCCCCCGGCCGGAGTGGGCGGGCTCTATGTAACACAGTCGGGGCCTGATGGTCTTTGACAGGAAGCAGGAAGTCCTGCCACTAGGTGCAATAAAATCCTGAAGGGTCAAATTACCTCCCTGCTGTGTTTTGACCTCGGCTAATACCCTTTTTATGTCTTCTTACAGCAGCTAGGTGCACTCTGGATTAGGTTTCATCGTGTTGTCTTCAGACATTTGTATGCAGCACTTTAAGGCCGTGTCTATTATCCTCATCCTCCCTCCTCATCCTCCCTCCTCTTCCTCCCTCCTCTTCCTCCCTCACCCTGTGTATATCGAGTCTTCTGCAGGCTTACTTTCTATAGGTTTACATTATTTTATTATCAGCGTTAATCATCCACCATCTCAGCTGTTTCTCAGTCCTGATGTTCTGAAACGATGTCTCTCTCCACTTCTTTCTGTTCAGCTTCCCGCTATAGAATCTACCTTTCCCATCCCTGTCCTATATCTCAGAATGTGCACTTTTGTACAGACTTTAACATGCA
>NW_027641282.1:12500-22632 GCF_949987615.1 Pollachius pollachius
GGAAGTTAAATCTATTTTAATGGCCCCTGCCGCACTGGCTTCTCTCTGATGCACTCTCGCGCTCCGCTGACAGTAAATCACAATGTTCTCTTATTACCATGACTGGAATGAGGACATAGAGAAAGAACAATGACGGATCCACATCATTTGTTTTCACCCCTCCCTGCCTTCTCTTCTTACTCTCTCTCTCTCTCTCTCTCTCTCTCTCTCTCTCTCTCTTTCCTTCCTATCATCTTTTCTCCTCTCATCTTTTCTCCTTCTCCTGGCTGCTGGTCTCCACATCTCCTTTTCCCCTCTTTGTTTTCACTCACTCCTTGTTTCTCCTTTTCACTCTCTCTCTCTCTCCTCTCTCTTTTCTCCCTGATCTCTTCTCCTCCTTCCGCTCCTATTCTCCTCTTCTGCTCTGCCACTCATCTCCTCCTCTCCTATTTACCTCACTCCTACTCTCCTCTCCTCCTACTCCTCTCCTATTTTGATCTCCTCATCTCTCCTCCTCCATTATCCTTCTCCCATCTTCTCCTCTCCTATCCTCTACTCTCCTCTTCTCCTACCCTCTTCTTCTCCTCTGTTCTCCTACCTTCTTATCCTCCTCTCCTCCCCTCCCCTCTCCCCATCTCCTCTCCTCCTCCCTTCTCCTCCTCTCCTCTCCTCTACTCCTCCCCTCCTCTCCTCACCTCCTCCTCCTCTCCTTACCTCCTCCTCCCCTCCTCCCCTCCTCTCCTCCCATCACTCCTCCCCTCTCCTCCTCTCCTCCCCTCTCCTCCTCCTCCCCTCCTCCTCTCCTCCCCTCCCCTCTCCTCCTCTCCTCTCCTCCCCCTCTCCTCTCCTCTCCTCCCCTCTCCTCCCCTCCCCTCTCCTCCCCTCTCCTCTCCTCCCCTCCCCTCCCCTCTCCTCTCCTCCTCTCCTCTCCTCCCCTCTCCTCCCCTCCCCTCTCCTCTCCTCCTCTCCTCTCCTCCCATCTCTCCTCCCCTCTCCTCTCCTCCCCTCTCCTCTCCTCCCCTCCCCTCCTCCCCTCTCCTCCCTCTTGTGATCTAGCGAGCAGCCCTAACAGAGTTACATCATGAAACAGACCGGGGGGGGGTTAGTCGGTGGTCTATTGTGTTGTGTGTGAGCGCTGAGGGTTTCCGCTGTCCCCTGGGAGACGTCTGAGTGACTGGCCAGACAACATATTTTATTTATTATATTTATATTTATTCATGCCATTCCCTCTAATGAATGAGAATACCAAATGTGACTCGGGCACTATTGCTGTCTGAAAAAAAGAAGAAATATAAATACAGAAAATCCATAAATAAATAAAAACACACTTTGCCCTTGGCCCTAGCATTGACAAATCTTATTTTTCTTCTCATGTTCCGGTACGAAGATCAGACGTATTCTCTGCCCCCTTCATCTTTGCCCTATAACCCCAAGGTTTTCCATTCCTCTTTTTATAATGGAACTGACATGAATTTTCCCCCTCCCCCTCCCAGCACACCTTTCAGAATGACTTCTCCCTTCATGTCTCGCTCCTCGAGGAGGCCCGGCCCCCAACATCCGCCCACACCAGACTGTGTATCTGATGGTAATGTGGAGGTAGGGGAGGGCTGCTCTAGTCCAGGGTAGTCTGGAGCAGTCGTTAGGGCGTTCATCAGGGTGGGGGGATCTCAGCCTTCAACATTCATCCATTCATTCGTTCATTCGTTCATTCATTCATTTGTTCATTCATTTATTCCTTCATTCGTTCATTCCTTCATTCCTTCACTCCTTCATTAGTTCATTCCTTCATTCATTCGTTCGTTTGTTCGTTCGTTCATTCCTTCATTCATTCATTCATTTGTTCATTCGTTCATTCGTTCATTCGGCATTGGTCTGTGCATACTCCTTACCAGGCAAAAAAAAAGCACGTTCAGCGTGAATGAAAAAAGGGGATTTCCTGGGAAAAACAAAAACAAATCGGTGTAATTGATTGTACTGTTGAGCTGGGGACGGGTGGTCTAGACCAGGCTGGTCCGGTTCAGTCGTTAGGGGGTTGTGACTGATGCACTAGTGGGTGAATCCCCCACGTCCTCAGCCTAACACCAGCCGTTGGATTAACCCTGAGCTAATCCAAAAGCAGCCCATGGATCTGGATTCCCTGTGAGTCACTTTGGATAAGAGCGCGGTACTGTGAGAACACAATTCGTTTTGATGTGACATTTGGGGGGGAGGACGAGAAAGGGGAAGGGCGGGACATGAGGCAACTCTCTGGTCATTGGCTGAAGCCCACCTGTCTCCCTTGTGTGATGGACACTACCTATGACCCTGATACACAACCAAATCCCCCCCCGCCCCCCCATCCTATTTCTGCCTTGCTGTCACTCAATCCATCCCGCTGGAGGAGGGGGGGTCGTGGGGGTCTCTGGATGTGATATTATTTTCTTTAGTATCGCATTGTGTTGCTTCTGTCGGCCGGCGTGGACCCCTCCCTTCAGAGACGGGTCCCGGGTTCTCTGCGGAACCCGTCTGGAAGGTCCCTGCGAGGCGCTATGGCAACCGTATGGAACCGTCGTCGCAGCAGCATCGGCAGCGCGATGCTGATTGGTCGGATGTAGATCTTTGAAGGTGAACGCTGACGTCCGCGTGTGAGGCTTAAAATAAAGGAGGAAACGGGAGGGAAGTGGACGTTCTCTGTCTGCCTGTCGGGGGGGCTCGGAGAGAGAGTGGACACGCAGACTTTTATGTATTCATGGCCAGCTGTTGTTTGTCGTTGTCAAAATAAAAGCCTCCCATATGCTAACGTGGCATCTGGCAGGTTGACTTTGTATAGGACGCACCCGCTGGAATCATAGTCATCACCGCTTTCTTTTGTCTCGCATCTGACCCCCCGCCCCCCTCACTTTCCCCCCAGATTGTGATGCCTCGTTCTTTGTATTTAATGAGAAGAGTCGCGTTAAGAAAATAATACTTTTTCCACTTTTGGATGTTGTGGAATTGAATCGTACCCAATTCATTAGACACACCGCAAGCGATTCATTGCGTTTAAAAGTCCTCTTCTGAGGAGTTTATGATGTCCTGTGTGTGTCCCAGTTGGTTTATCACATCGCCTCCCCCCATCAAACCACAGGCCATTACAAACACTGTAAGCTCTCACTAACCGCCGCTGTCTGACTGAACAGGAGTGCTGGTGTCATCATTAACCCAGCTGTAGCCATTAAAGAGAGGCTGTGTGATGTAAAGTGGTCCACTAAAGTCAAATGACCAGCATACGTCTTCGGAGAAATGTGGTGCAATTTTCAAACCTCCGGCACTCTCCTTGTTAGAATCCAGTACAAAACCCTGGATAATCATGCATAGCGTTTCTTCGGCAGTATTATTGGCAGCTAAGTGACTAAACCCACTGGATAGGACATGCTCCTCAAGCTGACCCCGGTTCGATTCCGACATGCAATCCTGTGCTACATAAGATTCCCAAGCTCTTCCAGCCCACGTCTTTCTCTGCTCTGCTGTGCATCAAAAGCCCGTAAACATATCTGCTTTATTCCTTATTCAATGTTCTGAAACATAACTGAATTATTTTACAGATATTTTTTTCCCAGATTTGAACTCGCTGGGCATGGGGGCGTCGGGCAAGCAACAGAGATCACTGAACAAATTAATAAAACAGACCATTGTTATTTAGAAATATTCTATAATATATTACCTCAACGATTTTTGCTGCAGCGTTAACCTAAACCTTGGTGTTGAACTCTGTTTGTCCCTCTGCGACACAAAGGCTATATTCAGACCCATCCCTGCTCGACACAATTCAGTGTTTTTATTTAACAAATTGAATTGATAGCGATCGGGCTACAGAGGGAGATGTATGGCTGATCTTTATCCCATGTTCCTAGTCACACACTAACCACAGTGTTCGGAAACCCACTATTCTCCCACTATCATGTGTAAGCTATTGGAGCGGAATGTGCAAAGAATGGACAAGAGCTGTATCTTTTAGATGTCCGAAAAACAATACGTCCTTGTCCAACATAATGAAAGATTTGGTTATATTTCAGCGGTGGAAAGACAGAAAAAATAGGGTGAAGGTCAGGGAGAACGGGCTGAATCAACATTTGGTGTTTTATTCTGACCCCACCTCTCTCTCTCTGTCTCTCTGTCTCTCTTGCTATCTCTTTCTCTCTTACTATCTCTCTCTCTCTCTCTCTCTCTCTCTCTCTCTCTCTCTCTCTCTCTCGTTCTCTCGCCCTCCCTCTCTATCTCTCTTTCTCTGCGCTACTCTGACATGTCCTGAAAGACAGTATATATATGAATTATTTATCTGTGTTTGAAAATATTAAACACGCTTTGTCCTTGTCTTGTATCCTATCGCCAAGGACATCACAAAAAAACGAAAGAAAAGGAATTAGTTATATTTGTTTGTGTGTGTGTGCGTGTGCGTGTGTGTGCATGTGCGTTTATTATTTCAGAAGAAACTTCATATAATTTTTCTAATTACAGTAATCATTGCTATTCTATTTGTTGGCTACAATATGCGTTTTATTCTGTGTCGTCAACTATCACTACCATGATAATTAACTTTATCTGTATGGATTAGTGGTTACATTTACATGGTTGCTTCCAGTGGTGTTGGATGCAGTAGCAGTAACAGTCTCTACTTCTTGCTCAAAGGCTCTTCAAAAGATTCTCTTTGACATTTGACTCACAAAGAAATGCAAACTGCCACGGAAATTCCTTCTGAGCGAAAACGCGAACCACGGTACATTTTGTTATTCATTAGACAAACTATCCACACTGTCCTTGATCGCACCCTGAGAATCCTCTAACTGTTTACACCAGGTGCATTGTGGGAAATAGGACTCCTCAATGATAATATTTCCCCGCCAAGATGCACGTCTCAAAGTGTTAAGAGAATGGAAGATAGAACAAAACGTCTCCTGATAGCAAACCGACAAACCCGTTTATTAAGGGCTTTCTATTGTTTTAATAAAAATTCTCTGCTGTTAACGACAGCGTACATTACACGACTTTGTTTTTTCCGTAGCCTGTCACAATGCGCGGGAACAGCTATAAGCAGACGGCGCCGTCGCGTTTCCTCTGCACTTGGTCTCGTTTGTCTGCTAAAAGTATTTGTTTGCGAGATGAGTCGAGCGCCAGCCGCCGTGCTGACAGCCTACATGAAGACGATATTGAATTGATTTCTGAAATGTTGCAGAACGGACTGTTTGATGTGTGCCACGAGACATGAATAATAAAAATTCTATTAAAAACCCCTTGAATAGCTGACACCGGAATATTATTTGTGATGATTAATTTTCCCCAGTCATTATAAATGGGAGACGGCATCAGATTGCCTCTGACAAAATTGCTTTTCATTCCCTGGTGAATAGCCTCAGTTAGGTTTTTTTTGGAGAACACAAAGCCGTATTTCTTCACCACAATATTGTGTCAAGATAGGCCTCTGGAAGCGGGGAGCGCGGCAGGAGTATATCCCCTTATTAGCGTTACACCATCTCAAGTGTTTCACCTGGTCGTGGACAACTGGGAGGTCACTGGGCCGTCTGGGATTCAATGAGGTGTGTGTGTGTGTGTGTGTGTGTGTGTGTGTGTGTGTGTTCAGTTCAACAGAGCCCACAGGCCCTTGAGAAACAAGCAACGGGGGTCTTATTCAGTTATGAATTTGATTAAGCATTTTATAAAGACAGTGCTGTCTGATTCTAAAATGTGTTGCCTGGAGGCTGATTCGCCTTATTGTAAAAAAGACAAATTATTTAGTGCTGTTATCCTGCATCTAATAATCCATCAAATAATGGATTCTATTAAATTGAGATTATGAACTTGGTTTTTGGTCCTTTGAATCACAGCTGTGCACTATTTTGTATTCATAATATTTAGATTCTTTTTAATGAACCACCTCATTTCATCACTCCTTGACAAAAAGTACTTTTTTATCTGGTCTTTGGTTTTATTTTTTCTCTTTAAGCAGGCTGGTTTGTACTGGTTACTCTGTAAAGAGTGTGAACTAGTGTAATAGTTTTTACTATTATTATTAACCGTATATTTCATCCCTGTACAGAAATAAAATAACAAATTCAAGTCAAGTCAACTTTATTTATGTAGCACATTTCACACATAAGGCCAACTCAATGTGCCTCTCATAAAAACATGTCAAACAATAAAATAAAATAGGATTTCAAAGCGTGCACTAAAGACATTTAACAACTGGATTCAAAAGAATCAATAATATACATACAAAAAATAGGATATAAAAGAACGCATGACAGACATAAAATATATATTAAATATATATTTAGTGAAGGTGAACACAAACATTTCCAACCTTGATTCAAATGTAGTCAGGGTTGGTCTCAGATCTTCAGGAATTTTATTCTTTATATGTGTTGACCCAACAGCTATTCGCTTTTTGTCCTTTGCGCAGTGTTCTGCAAATCAGACTCTGTCTTATTCATTCAACTAAGACACCATATTTCGACCATAGACACATTTAAATACCAACTCCAAACCTTAGCCTCCTCTGACAGAAATGTTTCTTCCTTAAAAATCCTCCGTTAACGAATCTGTCACTAACCCCGTTCTCCTCCCCTCTCTCCTTCCTCTCCTCTCTCCTCCCCTCTCCCCCTCTCTCCTTCCTCTCCTCTCTCTCTCCCCCTCCCCTCTCCTCTCTCTCCCCCTATCTCCTCCCCTCTCCCCCTCCTCTCTTCTCCCCTCTTCTCTCCTCTCCCCTCCTCTCTCCCCCTCTCTCCCCCTCTCCTCTCTCCTCCCCCTCTCTCTCCTCCTCTCTCCTCCCCTCTCCTCTCTCCTCCCTACCCTCTCTCCTCCCTCTCCTCTCTCCTCCCTCTCCTCCCTCCTCCCTCTCCTCTCTCCTCCCTCTCCTCTCTCCTCCCCTCTCCTCTCTCCTCTCTCCTCCCTCTCCTCTCTCCTCCCTCTCCTCTCTCCTCCCTCTCCTCCCTCTCCTCTCTCCTCCCTCTCCTCTCTCCTCCCTCTCCTCTCTCCTCCCTCCCCTCTCTCCTCCCTCTCCTCTCTCCTCCCTCTCCTCTCTCTCTCCCCCTCCTCTCTCTCCCCCTCTCTCCTCCCTCCCCTCTCTCCTCCCTCTCCTCTCTCCTCCCTCTCCTCTCTCCTCCCTCTCCTCTCTCCTCTCTCCTCCCTCTCCTCTCTCCTCCCCTCTCCTCTCTCCTCTCTCTCTCCCTCTCCTCTCTCCTCCCCTCTCCTCTCTCCTCTCTCCTCTCTCTCCTCCCCTCTCCCCTCCTCTCTCCTCTCTCCTCTCTCTCCTCTCTCCTCCCTCTCCTCTCTCCTCTCTCCTCCCTCTCCTCTCTCCTCCCTCTCCTCTCTCCTCCCCTCTCCTCTCTCCTCTCTCCTCCCTCTCCTCTCTCCTCCCTCTCCTCTCTCCTCCCTCTCCTCTCTCCTCCCTCCCCTCTCTCCTCCCTCTCCTCTCTCCTCCCTCTCCTCTCTCCTCCCTCTCCTCTCTCCTCCCTCTCCTCCCTCTCCTCTCTCCTCCCTCTCCTCTCTCCTCCCTCCCCTCTCTCCTCCCTCTCCTCTCTCCTCCCTCTCCTCTCTCTCTCCCCCTCCTCTCTCTCCCCCTCTCTCCTCCCTCCCCTCTCTCCTCCCTCTCCTCTCTCCTCCCTCTCCTCTCTCCTCCCTCTCCTCTCTCCTCTCTCCTCCCTCTCCTCTCTCCTCCCCTCTCCTCTCTCCTCTCTGTCTCCCTCTCCTCTCTCCTCCCCTCTCCTCTCTCCTCTCTCCTCTCTCTCCTCCCCTCTCCCCTCCTCTCTCCTCTCTCCTCTCTCTCCTCTCTCCTCCCTCTCCTCTCTCCTCTCTCCTCCCTCTCCTCTCTCCTCCCTCTCCTCTCTCCTCCCCTCTCCTCTCTCCTCTCTCCTCCCTCTCCTCTCTCCTCCCTCTCCTCTCTCCTCCCTCTCCTCTCTCCTCCCTCCCCTCTCTCCTCCCTCTCCTCTCTCCTCCCTCTCCTCTCTCTCTCCCCCTCCTCTCTCTCCCCCTCTCTCCTCCCTCCCCTCTCTCCCCCCTCTCCTCTCTCCTCCCTCTCCTCTCTCCTCCCTCCCCTCTCTCCTCCCTCTCCTCCCTCCTCCCTCTCCTCTCTCCTCCCCCTCCCCTCCTCCCCTCTCCTTGTAGAACTACTCCGGCCAGGGCCGAGGCAGCAACGGAGGACCCGGAGACGAGGACTACGAGATCCCCCCCATCACGCCCCCCAACCACGCGGACCCCTCCCTGCTCCACCTCATGGAGCACGAGGCCGCCTACCCCTTCCACCCCCTGCAGCACAACGGCCTGCTCAACCCTTACTCCTACCCCGAGCTGCCCGCCCTCATGATGTCCAACATGCTGGGGCAGGACGGACACTTGCTCTCAGGCCCCATGCACTCGGTGAGTCCGTCTACCTCCACTGTACCTCCACTGTACCTCCACTGTACGTCTACACCTACTGTGCATTGATCCAAAGCGTCTCACGACGGCCGAGTCCGCCACGCAAGGTGTTCAGGGACGGCTCGGCACTCAGCTAGGAGGAGCCCCGGGGATCGAGCTAGCGACCTCCCGGTTAGAAGTCTCTCCTGAGCTGAGGAGCGGGTGACCCCACGTTCTGGGTCCTGTCTCCCGGGGACTTCGCAGGAATGGTAAAGGGAAACAGAAGGGGGCAACGGGATTGAGCGGGATTGTTTTTCTATGGGAGGAACGTCGGGACTGCCGTCCCTCTCTGTTTGGGAAGGTGCTTGGGAAGGCATTTGGGAAGGTGCTTGGGAAGGCGCTAGTTGGGAAGGCGCTTGTTGGGAAGGCGCTTGTTGGGAAGCCGCTTGTTGGGAAGGCGCTAGTTGGGAAGCCGCTTGTTGGGAAGGCCCTAGTTGGGAAGGCGCTTGTTGGGAAGGCCCAAGTTGGGAAGGCGCTTGTTGGGAAGGGGCTTGGGGAGGCGCTTTGGGAAGGCGCTAGTTGGGAATGTGTTAGTTTGTAAGGTGCTAGTTGGTAAAGCACTAGTTGGGAAGGCGCTAGTTGGGAAGGCGCTTTGGAAGGCGCTATTTGGGAAGGCGCTAGTTGGAAACGCTAGTTGGGAAGGCGCTTGGGAAGGGGCTACTTGGGAAGGGGCTTAGGAAGGCGCTTGGGAAGCTCTTGGAACGGACCAGAAGGTCTGACACAAAAAGGCTTGTTTTTGTTTCATCTGTGCTCGCAATGCTGACTACACAGATCTTTCATTTTTATTTGCTGTCTTTAACATTTTTGTTTATTATTTTGTTAAACACAAGCCGTCGTATTCACCGTCCGTGGGCGAACTGTCGGTGTGCTGCATTGTGTTTCTGGTGTTTCTGATCTAATGTAAACCCGCTCAAGTCAAGGAGCGACCTTCATCCTCAATGGAAGCCAGGTTTTGCAATCCGTGTTCTGATTGGGCAAAATTGTGCCAGATGATGTCACTTACGGTAAGTCCCGTCTTGACTCGGGTGTATATGTCAAGTGACATCACCTGGCACCAATTTGAGCCAATCAGAAACTGCGGTTTTATTTTCTGTGTGATTCGTTGGGGGTTTGTTGGAGGCGCTCCAGCCAACCGAGGCGTCTTACTGTACCCCCGAACAGCTGAATCCTGCTGTCATAACGAGCGTGCCAACAGCAGCCGTTAGTGTTCAACACGGAGGGAGAGCGGGGAGTCTCAAGTAGGATTACGGCGGTGCAACATCTACCCAATCAGAGTGATCCTCCTTCGCAGGAAGGCCATTCTCCACAAAGCCCCTTTTAATATCCCGCCCTGCACCGCAGAGTTATAAACCCCCCAAAGTTCCATCGTAGAAAGAAGGCAAAAAAATAACTTGGTGATGCAAAATTTGATTTGTTCTGATCAACAACCTCCCTAAATAAGGGGGAGGGAGGGAGGGAGGGAGGGGGGGGCCAGAAAAGAGCAGAGGGGTGAGGGGGGTGAGGAACGGGATCTCCCCGTGTCAGCAACTTATTTAGTGAGGCTCTGCAGAGGTTCCCCCCCCCACCTCCAGTAAAGACAGTGTTTTGGTGTGCGGAGCTCAACACCCCCACCCCTCCCGGCGAACACATCCAAGTGCTTTAATCATGGGATCGAAAAACCAGATGAATTATAGATGGCTCACGTGGTGAATAATTCAACGTTATATACTTTCATCTGACATAAATATTACTTTTTTTTCTCTCT
>NW_027641281.1:0-70083 GCF_949987615.1 Pollachius pollachius
CGTTTCCATTGAAAAGAAACAGAAATATTCACATGTCAAGTTTTTATGCTGTGCAAAATGCTTTTCAGAGCGAGAGAAGCACTTTTGACCAATAATGTGATTCTGACCTTTCAATTTTGATATTGCTCAAAACTAATGGAATTCAGTCCCAAATGCTGGTTTATGCTTAAATAACCCTTTTGTAAGCATAATAACACGTTTCCATTGAAAGAACAGAAATATTCACATGTCAAGTTTTTATGTGTGCAAAATGCTTTTCAGAGCGAGAGAAGCACTTTTTGACCAACAATGTGATTCTGACCTTTCAATTTTGATATTGCTCAAACTAATGGAATTCACTCCCAAATGGTGGTTTATGCTTAAATAACCCTTTTGTAAGCATAATAACACGTTTCATTGAAAGTAACAGAAATATTTCACATGTCAAGTTTTTATGCGTGCAAAATGCTTTCAGAGCGAGAGAAGCACTTTTTGACCAACAATGTGATTCTGACCTTTCAATTTTGATATTGCTCAAAATTAATGGAATTCACTCCCAAATGGTGGTTTATGCTTAAATAACCCTTTTGTAAGCATAATAACACGTTTCCATTGAAAGAAACAGAAATATTCACATGTCAAGTTTTTATGCGTGCAAATGCTTTTCAGAGCGAGAGAAGCACTTTTTGACCAACAATGTGATTCTGACCTTTCAATTTTGATATTGCTCAAAACTAATGGAATTCACTCCCAAATGCTGGTTTATGCTTAAATAACCCTTTTGTAAGCATAATAACACGTTTCCATTGAAAGAAACAGAAATATTCACATGTCAAGTTTTTATGTGTGCAAAATGCTTTTCAGAGCGAGAGAAGCACTTTTTGACCAACAATGTGATTCTGACCTTTCAATTTTGATATTGCTCAAAACTAATGGAATTCACTTCCAAATGCTGGTTTATGCTTAAATAACCCTTTTGTAAGCATAATAACACGTTTCCATTGAAAGAAACAGAAATATTCACATGTCAAGTTTTTATGCGTGCAAATGCTTTTCAGAGCGAGAGAAGCACTTTTTGACCAACAATGTGATTTTACCTTACAATGTTGATATTGATCAAAACTAATGGAATTCACTCCCAAATGGTGTTTATGCTTAAATAACCCTTTTGTAAGCATAATAACACGTTTCCATTGAAAGTAACAGAAATATTCACATGTCAAGTTTTTATGCGTGCAAAATGCTTTTCAGAGCGAGAGAAGCACTTTTTGACCAACAATGTGATTCTGACCTTTCAATTTTGATTTTGCTCAAAATTAATGGAATTCACTCCCAAATGGTGGTTTATGCTTAAATAACCCTTTTGTAAGCATAATAACACGTTTTCCATTGAAAGAAACAGAAATATTCACATGTCAAGTTTTTATGCGTGCAAAATGCTTTTCAGAGCGAGAGAAGCACTTTTTGACCAACAATGTGATTCTGACCTTTCAATTTTGATATTGCTCAAAACTAATGGAATTCAGTCCCAAATGCTGGTTTATGCTTAAATAACCCTTTTGTAAGCATAATAACACGTTTCCATTGAAAGTAACAGAAATATTCACATGTCAAGTTTTTATGTGTGCAAAATGCTTTTCAGAGCGAGAGAAGCACTTTTTGACCAACAATGTGATTCTGACCTTACAATGTTGATATTGCTCAAAACTAATGGAATTCACTCCCAAATGGTGGTTTATGCTTAAATAACCCTTTTGTAAGCATAATAACACGTTTCCATTGAAAGAAACAGAAATATTCACATGTCAAGTTTTATGCGTGCAAAATGCTTTTCAGAGCGAGAGAAGCACTTTTGACCAATAATGTGATTCTGACCTTTCAATTTTGATATTGCTCAAAACTAATGGAATTCAGTCCCAAATGCTGGGTTTATGCTTAAATAACCCTTTTGTAAGCATAATAACACGTTTCCATTGAAAGAAACAGAAATATTCACATGTCAAGTTTTTATGTGGTGCAAAATGCTTTTCAGAGCGAGAGAAGCACTTTTTGACCAACAATGTGATTCTGACCTTTCAATTTTGATATTGCTCAAAACTAATGGAATTCACTCCCAAATGGTGGTTTATGCTTAAATAACCCTTTTGTAAGCATAATAACACGTTTCCATTGAAAGAAACAGAAATATTCACATGTCAAGTTTTTATGCGTGCAAAATGCTTTTCAGAGCGAGAGAAGCACTTTTTGACCAACAATGTGATTTTTACCTTACAATGTTGATATTGCTCAAAACTAATGGAATTCACTCCCAAATAGTGGTTTATGCTTAAATAACCCTTTTGTAAGCATAATAACACGTTTCCATTGAAAGTAACAGAAATATTCACGTTTCTAGTTTTTATGTGTGCAAAATGCTTTTCAGAGCGAGAGAAGCACTTTTTGACCAACAATGTGATTCTGACCTTTCAATTTTGATATTGCTCAAAACTAATGGAATTCACTCCCAAATGGTGGTTTATGCTTAAATAACCCTTTTGTAAGCATAATAACACGTTTCCATTGAAAGTAACAGAAATATTCACATGTCAAGTTTTTATGTGTGCAAAATGCTTTTCAGAGCGAGAGAAGCACTTTTTGACCAACAATGTGATTCTGACCTTACAATGTTGATATTGCTCAAAACTAATAGAATTCACTCCCAAATGGTGGTTTATGCTTAAATAACCCTTTTGTAAGCATAATAACACGTTTCATTGAAAGTAACAGAAATATTCACATGTCAAGTTTTTATGTGTGCAAAATGCTTTTCAGAGCGAGAGAAGCACTTTTTGACCAACAATGTGATTCTGACCTTTCAATTTTGATATTGCTCAAAATTAATGGAATTCACTCCCAAATGGTGGTTTATGCTTAAATAACCCTTTTGTAAGCATAATAACACGTTTCCATTGAAAGAAACAGAAATATTCACATGTCAAGTTTTATGCGTGCAAAATGCTTTTCAGAGCGAGAGAAGCACTTTTTGACCAACAATGTGATTCTGACCTTTCAATTTGATATTGCTCAAACTAATGGAATTCACTCCCAAATGCTGGTTTATGCTTAAATAACCCTTTTGTAAGCATAATAACACGTTTCCATTGAAAGAAACAGAAATATTCACATGTCAAGTTTTTATGTGTGCAAAATGCTTTTCAGAGCGAGAGAAGCACTTTTTGACCAACAATGTGATTCTGACCTTTCAATTTTGATATTGCTCAAAACTAATGGAATTCACTTCCAAATGCTGGTTTATGCTTAAATAACCCTTTTGTAAGCATAATAACACGTTTCCATTGAAAGAAACAGAAATATTCACATGTCAAGTTTTTATGCGTGCAAAATGCTTTTCAGAGCGAGAGAAGCACTTTTTGACCAACAATGTGATTTTTACCTTACAATGTTGATATTGATCAAAACTAATGGAATTCACTCCAAATGGTGGTTTATGCTTAAATAACCCTTTTGTAAGCATAATAACACGTTTCCATTGAAAGTAACAGAAATATTCACATGTCAAGTTTTTATGTGTGCAAAATGCTTTTCAGAGCGAGAGAAGCACTTTTTGACCAACAATGTGATTCTGACCTTTCAATTTTGATATTGCTCAAAATTAATGGAATTCACTCCCAAATGGTGGTTTATGCTTAAATAACCCTTTTGTAAGCATAATAACACGTTTCCATTGAAAGAAACAGAAATATTCACATGTCAAGTTTTTATGCGTGCAAAATGCTTTTCAGAGCGAGAGAAGCACTTTTTGACCAACAATGTGATTCTGACCTTTCAATTTTGATATTGCTCAAAACTAATGGAATTCAGTCCCTAAATTGCTGGTTTATGCTTAAATAACCCTTTTTGTAAGCATAATAACACGTTTCCATTGAAAGAAACAGAAATATTCACATGTCAAGTTTTTATGCGTGCAAAATGCTTTTCAGAGCGAGAGAAGCACTTTTTGACCAACAATGTGATTTTTACCTTACAATGTTGATATTGATCAAACTAATGGAATTCACTCCCAAATGGTGGTTTATGCTTAAATAACCCTTTTGTAAGCATAATAACACGTTTCCATTGAAAGTAACAGAAATATTCACATGTCAAGTTTTTATGTGTGCAAAATGCTTTTCAGAGCGAGAGAAGCACTTTTTGACCAACAATGTGATTCTGACCTTTCAATTTTGATATTGCTCAAAATTAATGGAATTCACTCCCAAATGGTGGTTTATGCTTAAATAACCCTTTTGTAAGCATAATAACACGTTTCCATTAGAAAGAAACAGAAATATTCACATGTCAAGTTTTTATGCGTGCAAAATGCTTTTCAGAGCGAGAGAAGCACTTTTTGACCAACAATGTGATTCTGACCTTTCAATTTTGATATTGCTCAAAACTAATGGAATTCAGTCCCAAATGCTGGTTTATGCTTAAATAACCGTTTGTAAGCATAATAACACGTTTCCATTGAAAGAAACAGAAATATTCACATGTCAAGTTTTTATGTGTGCAAAATGCTTTTCAGAGCGAGAGAAGCACTTTTTGACCAACAATGTGATTCTGACCTTTCAATTTTGATATTGCTCAAAACTAATGGAATTCACTCCCAAATGGTGGTTTATGCTTAAATAACCCTTTTGTAAGCATAATAACACGTTTCCATTGAAAGAAACAGAAATATTCACATGTCAAGTTTTTATGCGTGCAAAATGCTTTTCAGAGCGAGAGAAGCACTTTTTGACCAACAATGTGATTCTGACCTTTCAATTTTGATATTGCTCAAAACTAATGGAATTCAGTCCCAAATGCTGGTTTATGCTTAAATAACCCTTTTGTAAGCATAATAACACGTTTCCATTGAAAGAAACAGAAATATTCACATGTCAAGTTTTTATGTGTGCAAAATGCTTTTCAGAGCGAGAGAAGCACTTTTTTGACCAACAATGTGATTCTGACCTTTCAATTTTGATATTGCTCAAAACTAATGGAATTCACTTCCAAATGCTGGTTTATGCTTAAATAACCCTTTTGTAAGCATAATAACACGTTTGAATTGAAAGAAACAGAAATATTCACATGTCAAGTTTTTATGCGTGCAAAATGCTTTTCAGAGCGAGAGAAGCACTTTTTGACCAACAATGTGATTTTTACCTTACAATGTTGATATTGATCAAAACTAATGGAATTCACTCCCAAATGGTGGTTTATGCTTAAATAACCCTTTTGTAAGCATAATAACACGTTTCCATTGAAAGTAACAGAAATATTCACATGTCAAGTTTTTATGTGTGCAAAATGCTTTTCAGAGCGAGAGAAGCACTTTTTGACCAACAATGTGATTCTGACCTTTCAATTTTGATATTGCTCAAAATTAATGGAATTCACTCCCAAATGGTGGTTTATGCTTAAATAACCCTTTTGTAAGCATAATAACACGTTCCATTGAAAGAAACAGAATATTCACATGTCAAGTTTTTATGCGTGCAAAATGCTTTTCAGAGCGAGAGAAGCACTTTTTTGACCAACAATGTGATTTTTACCTTACAATGTTGATATTGCTCAAAACTAATGGAATTCACTCCCAAATAGTGGTTTATGCTTAAATAACCCTTTTGTAAGCATAATAACACGTTTCCATTGAAAGTAACAGAAATATTCACGTTTCTAGTTTTTATGTGTGCAAAATGCTTTTCAGAGCGAGAGAAGCACTTTTTGACCAACAATGTGATTCTGACCTTTCAATTTTGATATTGCTCAAAACTAATGGAATTCACTCCCAAATGGTGGTTTATGCTTAAATAACCCTTTTGTAAGCATAATAACACGTTTCCATTGAAAGTAACAGAAATATTCACATGTCAAGTTTTTATGTGTGCAAAATGCTTTTCAGAGCGAGAGAAGCACTTTTTGACCAACAATGTGATTCTGACCTTACAATGTTGATATTGCTCAAAACTAATAGAATTCACTCCCAAATGGTGGTTTATGCTTAAATAACCCTTTTGTAAGCATAATAACACGTTCATTGAAAGTAACAGAAATATTCACATGTCAAGTTTTTATGTGTGCAAAATGCTTTTCAGAGCGAGAGAAGCACTTTTTGACCAACAATGTGATTCTGACCTTTCAATTTTGATATTGCTCAAAATTAATGGAATTCACTCCCAAATGGTGGTTTATGCTTAAATAACCCTTTTGTAAGCATAATAACACGTTTCCATTGAAAGAAACAGAAATATTCACATGTCAAGTTTTTATGCGTGCAAAATGCTTTTCAGAGCGAGAGAAGCACTTTTTGACCAACAATGTGATTCTGACCTTTCAATTTTGATATTGCTCAAAACTAATGGAATTCACTCCCAAATGCTGGTTTATGCTTAAATAACCCTTTTGTAAGCATAATAACACGTTTCCATTGAAAGAAACAGAAATATTCACATGTCAAGTTTTTATGTGTGCAAAATGCTTTTCAGAGCGAGAGAAGCACTTTTGACCAACAATGTGATTCTGACCTTTCAATTTTGATATTGCTCAAAACTAATGGAATTCACTTCCAAATGCTGGTTTATGCTTAAATAACCCTTTTGTAAGCATAATAACACGTTTGAATTGAAAGAAACAGAAATATTCACATGTCAAGTTTTTATGCGTGCAAAATGCTTTTCAGAGCGAGAGAAGCACTTTTTGACCAACAATGTGATTTTTACCTTACAATGTTGATATTGATCAAAACTAATGGAATTCACTCCCAAATGGTGGTTTATGCTTAAATAACCCTTTTGTAAGCATAATAACACGTTTCCATTGAAAGTAACAGAAATATTCACATGTCAAGTTTTTATGTGTGCAAAATGCTTTTCAGAGCGAGAGAAGCACTTTTTGACCAACAATGTGATTCTGACCTTTCAATTTTGATATTGCTCAAAATTAATGGAATTCACTCCCAAATGGTGGTTTATGCTTAAATAACCCTTTTGTAAGCATAATAACACGTTTCCATTGAAAGAAACAGAAATATTCACATGTCAAGTTTTTATGCGTGCAAAATGCTTTTCAGAGCGAGAGAAGCACTTTTTGACCAACAATGTGATTTTACCTTACAATGTTGATATTGCTCAAAACTAATGGAATTCACTCCCAAATAGTGGTTTATGCTTAAATAACCCTTTTGTAAGCATAATAACACGTTTCCATTGAAAGTAACAGAAATATTCACGTTTCTAGTTTTTATGTGTGCAAAATGCTTTTCAGAGCGAGAGAAGCACTTTTTGACCAACAATGTGATTCTGACCTTTCAATTTTGATATTGCTCAAAACTAATGGAATTCACTCCCAAATGGTGGTTTATGCTTAAATAACCCTTTTGTAAGCATAATAACACGTTTCCATTGAAAGTAACAGAAATATTCACATGTCAAGTTTTTATGTGTGCAAAATGCTTTTCAGAGCGAGAGAAGCACTTTTTGACCAACAATGTGATTCTGACCTTACAATGTTGATATTGCTCAAAACTAATAGAATTCACTCCCAAATGGTGGTTTATGCTTAAATAACCCTTTTGTAAGCATAATAACACGTTTCATTGAAAGTAACAGAAATATTCACATGTCAAGTTTTTATGTGTGCAAAATGCTTTTCAGAGCGAGAGAAGCACTTTTTGACCAACAATGTGATTCTGACCTTTCAATTTTGATATTGCTCAAAATTAATGGAATTCACTCCCAAATGGTGGTTTATGCTTAAATAACCCTTTTGTAAGCATAATAACACGTTTCCATTGAAAGAAACAGAAATATTCAAATGTCAAGTTTTTATGCGTGCAAAATGCTTTTCAGAGCGAGAGAAGCACTTTTGACCAACAATGTGATTCTGACCTTTCAATTTTGATATTGCTCAAAACTAATGGAATTCACTCCCAAATGCTGGTTTATGCTTAAATAACCCTTTTGTAAGCATAATAACACGTTTCCATTGAAAGAAACAGAAATATTCACATGTCAAGTTTTTATGTGTGCAAAATGCTTTTCAGAGCGAGAGAAGCACTTTTTGACCAACAATGTGATTCTGACCTTTCAATTTTGATATTGCTCAAAACTAATGGAATTCACTTCCAAATGCTGGTTTATGCTTAAATAACCCTTTTGTAAGCATAATAACACGTTTCCATTGAAAGAAACAGAAATATTCACATGTCAAGTTTTTATGCGTGCAAAATGCTTTTCAGAGCGAGAGAAGCACTTTTTGACCAACAATGTGATTTTTACCTTACAATGTTGATATTGATCAAAACTAATGGAATTCACTCCCAAATGGTGGTTTATGCTTAAATAACCCTTTTGTAAGCATAATAACACGTTTCCATTGAAAGTAACAGAAATATTCACATGTCAAGTTTTTATGCGTGCAAAATGCTTTTCAGAGCGAGAGAAGCACTTTTTGACCAACAATGTGATTCTGACCTTTCAATTTTGATTTTGCTCAAAATTAATGGAATTCACTCCCAAATGGTGGTTTATGCTTAAATAACCCTTTTGTAAGCATAATAACACGTTTCCATTGAAAGAAACAGAAATATTCACATGTCAAGTTTTTATGCGTGCAAAATGCTTTTCAGAGCGAGAGAAGCACTTTTTGACCAACAATGTGATTCTGACCTTTCAATTTTGATATTGCTCAAAACTAATGGAATTCAGTCCCAAATGCTGGTTTATGCTTAAATAACCCTTTTGTAAGCATAATAACACGTTTCCATTGAAAGTAACAGAAATATTCACATGTCAAGTTTTTATGTGTGCAAAATGCTTTTCAGAGCGAGAGAAGCACTTTTTGACCAACAATGTGATTCTGACCTTACAATGTTGATATTGCTCAAAACTAATGGAATTCACTCCCAAATGGTGGTTTATGCTTAAATAACCCTTTTGTAAGCATAATAACACGTTTCCATTGAAAGAAACAGAAATATTCACATGTCAAGTTTTTATGCGTGCAAAATGCTTTTCAGAGCGAGAGAAGCACTTTTTGACCAATAATGTGATTCTGACCTTTCAATTTTGATATTGCTCAAAACTAATGGAATTCAGTCCCAAATGCTGGTTTATGCTTAAATAACCCTTTTGTAAGCATAATAACACGTTTCCATTGAAAGAAACAGAAATATTCACATGTCAAGTTTTTATGTGTGCAAAATGCTTTTCAGAGCGAGAGAAGCACTTTTTGACCAACAATGTGATTCTGACCTTTCAATTTTGATATTGCTCAAAACTAATGGAATTCACTCCCAAATGGTGGTTTATGCTTAAATAACCCTTTTGTAAGCATAATAACACGTTTCATTGAAAGTAACAGAAATATTCACATGTCAAGTTTTTATGTGTGCAAAATGCTTTTCAGAGCGAGAGAAGCACTTTTTGACCAACAATGTGATTCTGACCTTTCAATTTTGATATTGCTCAAAATTAATGGAATTCACTCCCAAATGGTGGTTTATGCTTAAATAACCCTTTTGTAAGCATAATAACACGTTTCCATTGAAAGAAACAGAAATATTCACATGTCAAGTTTTTATGCGTGCAAAATGCTTTTCAGAGCGAGAGAAGCACTTTTTGACCAACAATGTGATTCTGACCTTTCAATTTTGATATTGCTCAAAACTAATGGAATTCACTCCCAAATGCTGGTTTATGCTTAAATAACCCTTTTGTAAGCATAATAACACGTTTCCATTGAAAGAAACAGAAATATTCACATGTCAAGTTTTTATGTGTGCAAAATGCTTTTCAGAGCGAGAGAAGCACTTTTTGACCAACAATGTGATTCTGACCTTTCAATTTTGATATTGCTCAAAACTAATGGAATTCACTTCCAAATGCTGGTTTATGCTTAAATAACCCTTTTGTAAGCATAATAACACGTTTCCATTGAAAGAAACAGAAATATTCACATGTCAAGTTTTTATGCGTGCAAAATGCTTTTCAGAGCGAGAGAAGCACTTTTTGACCAACAATGTGATTTTTACCTTACAATGTTGATATTGATCAAAACTAATGGAATTCACTCCCAAATGGTGGTTTATGCTTAAATAACCCTTTTGTAAGCATAATAACACGTTTCCATTGAAAGTAACAGAAATATTCACATGTCAAGTTTTTATGCGTGCAAAATGCTTTTCAGAGCGAGAGAAGCACTTTTTGACCAACAATGTGATTCTGACCTTTCAATTTTGATTTTGCTCAAAATTAATGGAATTCACTCCCAAATGGTGGTTTATGCTTAAATAACCCTTTTGTAAGCATAATAACACGTTTCCATTGAAAGAAACAGAAATATTCACATGTCAAGTTTTTATGCGTGCAAAATGCTTTTCAGAGCGAGAGAAGCACTTTTTGACCAACAATGTGATTCTGACCTTTCAATTTTGATGTTGCTCAAAACTAATGGAATTCAGTCCCAAATGCTGGTTTATGCTTAAATAACCCTTTTGTAAGCATAATAACACGTTTCCATTGAAAGTAACAGAAATATTCACATGTCAAGTTTTTATGTGTGCAAAATGCTTTTCAGAGCGAGAGAAGCACTTTTTGACCAACAATGTGATTCTGACCTTACAATGTTGATATTGCTCAAAACTAATGGAATTCACTCCCAAATGGTGGTTTATGCTTAAATAACCCTTTTGTAAGCATAATAACACGTTTCCATTGAAAGAAACAGAAATATTCACATGTCAAGTTTTTATGCGTGCAAAATGCTTTTCAGAGCGAGAGAAGCACTTTTTGACCAATAATGTGATTCTGACCTTTCAATTTTGATATTGCTCAAAACTAATGGAATTCAGTCCCAAATGCTGGTTTATGCTTAAATAACCCTTTTGTAAGCATAATAACACGTTTCCATTGAAAGAAACAGAAATATTCACATGTCAAGTTTTTATGTGTGCAAAATGCTTTTCAGAGCGAGAGAAGCACTTTTTGACCAACAATGTGATTCTGACCTTTCAATTTTGATATTGCTCAAAACTAATGGAATTCACTCCCAAATGGTGGTTTATGCTTAAATAACCCTTTTGTAAGCATAATAACACGTTTCCATTGAAAGAAACAGAAATATTCACATGTCAAGTTTTTATGCGTGCAAAATGCTTTTCAGAGCGAGAGAAGCACTTTTTGACCAACAATGTGATTTTTACCTTACAATGTTGATATTGCTCAAAACTAATGGAATTCACTCCCAAATAGTGGTTTATGCTTAAATAACCCTTTTGTAAGCATAATAACACGTTTCCATTGAAAGTAACAGAAATATTCACGTTTCTAGTTTTTATGTGTGCAAAATGCTTTTCAGAGCGAGAGAAGCACTTTTTGACCAACAATGTGATTCTGACCTTTCAATTTTGATATTGCTCAAAACTAATGGAATTCACTCCCAAATGGTGGTTTATGCTTAAATAACCCTTTTGTAAGCATAATAACACGTTTCCATTGAAAGTAACAGAAATATTCACATGTCAAGTTTTTATGTGTGCAAAATGCTTTTCAGAGCGAGAGAAGCACTTTTTGACCAACAATGTGATTCTGACCTTACAATGTTGATATTGCTCAAAACTAATAGAATTCACTCCCAAATGGTGGTTTATGCTTAAATAACCCTTTTGTAAGCATAATAACACGTTTCATTGAAAGTAACAGAAATATTCACATGTCAAGTTTTTATGTGTGCAAAATGCTTTTCAGAGCGAGAGAAGCACTTTTTGACCAACAATGTGATTCTGACCTTTCAATTTTGATATTGCTCAAAATTAATGGAATTCACTCCCAAATGGTGGTTTATGCTTAAATAACCCTTTTGTAAGCATAATAACACGTTTCCATTGAAAGAAACAGAAATATTCACATGTCAAGTTTTTATGCGTGCAAAATGCTTTTCAGAGCGAGAGAAGCACTTTTTGACCAACAATGTGATTCTGACCTTTCAATTTTGATATTGCTCAAAACTAATGGAATTCACTCCCAAATGCTGGTTTATGCTTAAATAACCCTTTTGTAAGCATAATAACACGTTTCCATTGAAAGAAACAGAAATATTCACATGTCAAGTTTTTATGTGTGCAAAATGCTTTTCAGAGCGAGAGAAGCACTTTTTGACCAACAATGTGATTCTGACCTTTCAATTTTGATATTGCTCAAAACTAATGGAATTCACTTCCAAATGCTGGTTTATGCTTAAATAACCCTTTTGTAAGCATAATAACACGTTTCCATTGAAAGAAACAGAAATATTCACATGTCAAGTTTTTATGCGTGCAAAATGCTTTTCAGAGCGAGAGAAGCACTTTTTGACCAACAATGTGATTTTTACCTTACAATGTTGATATTGATCAAAACTAATGGAATTCACTCCCAAATGGTGGTTTATGCTTAAATAACCCTTTTGTAAGCATAATAACACGTTTCCATTGAAAGTAACAGAAATATTCACATGTCAAGTTTTTATGTGTGCAAAATGCTTTTCAGAGCGAGAGAAGCACTTTTTGACCAACAATGTGATTCTGACCTTTCAATTTTGATATTGCTCAAAATTAATGGAATTCACTCCCAAATGGTGGTTTATGCTTAAATAACCCTTTTGTAAGCATAATAACACGTTTCCATTGAAAGAAACAGAAATATTCACATGTCAAGTTTTTATGCGTGCAAAATGCTTTTCAGAGCGAGAGAAGCACTTTTTGACCAACAATGTGATTCTGACCTTTCAATTTTGATATTGCTCAAAACTAATGGAATTCAGTCCCAAATGCTGGTTTATGCTTAAATAACCCTTTTGTAAGCATAATAACACGTTTCCATTGAAAGAAACAGAAATATTCACATGTCAAGTTTTTATGCGTGCAAAATGCTTTTCAGAGCGAGAGAAGCACTTTTTGACCAACAATGTGATTTTTACCTTACAATGTTGATATTGATCAAAACTAATGGAATTCACTCCCAAATGGTGGTTTATGCTTAAATAACCCTTTTGTAAGCATAATAACACGTTTCCATTGAAAGTAACAGAAATATTCACATGTCAAGTTTTTATGTGTGCAAAATGCTTTTCAGAGCGAGAGAAGCACTTTTTGACCAACAATGTGATTCTGACCTTTCAATTTTGATATTGCTCAAAATTAATGGAATTCACTCCCAAATGGTGGTTTATGCTTAAATAACCCTTTTGTAAGCATAATAACACGTTTCCATTGAAAGAAACAGAAATATTCACATGTCAAGTTTTTATGCGTGCAAAATGCTTTTCAGAGCGAGAGAAGCACTTTTTGACCAACAATGTGATTCTGACCTTTCAATTTTGATATTGCTCAAAACTAATGGAATTCACTCCCAAATGCTGGTTTATGCTTAAATAACCCTTTTGTAAGCATAATAACACGTTTCCATTGAAAGAAACAGAAATATTCACATGTCAAGTTTTTATGTGTGCAAAATGCTTTTCAGAGCGAGAGAAGCACTTTTTGACCAACAATGTGATTCTGACCTTTCAATTTTGATATTGCTCAAAACTAATGGAATTCACTTCCAAATGCTGGTTTATGCTTAAATAACCCTTTTGTAAGCATAATAACACGTTTCCATTGAAAGAAACAGAAATATTCACATGTCAAGTTTTTATGCGTGCAAAATGCTTTTCAGAGCGAGAGAAGCACTTTTTGACCAACAATGTGATTTTTACCTTACAATGTTGATATTGATCAAAACTAATGGAATTCACTCCCAAATGGTGGTTTATGCTTAAATAACCCTTTTGTAAGCATAATAACACGTTTCCATTGAAAGTAACAGAAATATTCACATGTCAAGTTTTTATGCGTGCAAAATGCTTTTCAGAGCGAGAGAAGCACTTTTTGACCAACAATGTGATTCTGACCTTTCAATTTTGATTTTGCTCAAAATTAATGGAATTCACTCCCAAATGGTGGTTTATGCTTAAATAACCCTTTTGTAAGCATAATAACACGTTTCCATTGAAAGAAACAGAAATATTCACATGTCAAGTTTTTATGCGTGCAAAATGCTTTTCAGAGCGAGAGAAGCACTTTTTGACCAACAATGTGATTCTGACCTTTCAATTTTGATATTGCTCAAAACTAATGGAATTCAGTCCCAAATGCTGGTTTATGCTTAAATAACCCTTTTGTAAGCATAATAACACGTTTCCATTGAAAGTAACAGAAATATTCACATGTCAAGTTTTTATGTGTGCAAAATGCTTTTCAGAGCGAGAGAAGCACTTTTTGACCAACAATGTGATTCTGACCTTACAATGTTGATATTGCTCAAAACTAATGGAATTCACTCCCAAATGGTGGTTTATGCTTAAATAACCCTTTTGTAAGCATAATAACACGTTTCCATTGAAAGAAACAGAAATATTCACATGTCAAGTTTTTATGCGTGCAAAATGCTTTTCAGAGCGAGAGAAGCACTTTTTGACCAATAATGTGATTCTGACCTTTCAATTTTGATATTGCTCAAAACTAATGGAATTCAGTCCCAAATGCTGGTTTATGCTTAAATAACCCTTTTGTAAGCATAATAACACGTTTCCATTGAAAGAAACAGAAATATTCACATGTCAAGTTTTTATGTGTGCAAAATGCTTTTCAGAGCGAGAGAAGCACTTTTTGACCAACAATGTGATTCTGACCTTTCAATTTTGATATTGCTCAAAACTAATGGAATTCACTCCCAAATGGTGGTTTATGCTTAAATAACCCTTTTGTAAGCATAATAACACGTTTCCATTGAAAGAAACAGAAATATTCACATGTCAAGTTTTTATGCGTGCAAAATGCTTTTCAGAGCGAGAGAAGCACTTTTTGACCAACAATGTGATTTTTACCTTACAATGTTGATATTGCTCAAAACTAATGGAATTCACTCCCAAATAGTGGTTTATGCTTAAATAACCCTTTTGTAAGCATAATAACACGTTTCCATTGAAAGTAACAGAAATATTCACGTTTCTAGTTTTTATGTGTGCAAAATGCTTTTCAGAGCGAGAGAAGCACTTTTTGACCAACAATGTGATTCTGACCTTTCAATTTTGATATTGCTCAAAACTAATGGAATTCACTCCCAAATGGTGGTTTATGCTTAAATAACCCTTTTGTAAGCATAATAACACGTTTCCATTGAAAGTAACAGAAATATTCACATGTCAAGTTTTTATGTGTGCAAAATGCTTTTCAGAGCGAGAGAAGCACTTTTTGACCAACAATGTGATTCTGACCTTACAATGTTGATATTGCTCAAAACTAATAGAATTCACTCCCAAATGGTGGTTTATGCTTAAATAACCCTTTTGTAAGCATAATAACACGTTTCATTGAAAGTAACAGAAATATTCACATGTCAAGTTTTTATGTGTGCAAAATGCTTTTCAGAGCGAGAGAAGCACTTTTTGACCAACAATGTGATTCTGACCTTTCAATTTTGATATTGCTCAAAATTAATGGAATTCACTCCCAAATGGTGGTTTATGCTTAAATAACCCTTTTGTAAGCATAATAACACGTTTCCATTGAAAGAAACAGAAATATTCACATGTCAAGTTTTTATGCGTGCAAAATGCTTTTCAGAGCGAGAGAAGCACTTTTTGACCAACAATGTGATTCTGACCTTTCAATTTTGATATTGCTCAAAACTAATGGAATTCACTCCCAAATGCTGGTTTATGCTTAAATAACCCTTTTGTAAGCATAATAACACGTTTCCATTGAAAGAAACAGAAATATTCACATGTCAAGTTTTTATGTGTGCAAAATGCTTTTCAGAGCGAGAGAAGCACTTTTTGACCAACAATGTGATTCTGACCTTTCAATTTTGATATTGCTCAAAACTAATGGAATTCACTTCCAAATGCTGGTTTATGCTTAAATAACCCTTTTGTAAGCATAATAACACGTTTCCATTGAAAGAAACAGAAATATTCACATGTCAAGTTTTTATGCGTGCAAAATGCTTTTCAGAGCGAGAGAAGCACTTTTTGACCAACAATGTGATTTTTACCTTACAATGTTGATATTGATCAAAACTAATGGAATTCACTCCCAAATGGTGGTTTATGCTTAAATAACCCTTTTGTAAGCATAATAACACGTTTCCATTGAAAGTAACAGAAATATTCACATGTCAAGTTTTTATGTGTGCAAAATGCTTTTCAGAGCGAGAGAAGCACTTTTTGACCAACAATGTGATTCTGACCTTTCAATTTTGATATTGCTCAAAATTAATGGAATTCACTCCCAAATGGTGGTTTATGCTTAAATAACCCTTTTGTAAGCATAATAACACGTTTCCATTGAAAGAAACAGAAATATTCACATGTCAAGTTTTTATGCGTGCAAAATGCTTTTCAGAGCGAGAGAAGCACTTTTTGACCAACAATGTGATTCTGACCTTTCAATTTTGATATTGCTCAAAACTAATGGAATTCAGTCCCAAATGCTGGTTTATGCTTAAATAACCCTTTTGTAAGCATAATAACACGTTTCCATTGAAAGAAACAGAAATATTCACATGTCAAGTTTTTATGCGTGCAAAATGCTTTTCAGAGCGAGAGAAGCACTTTTTGACCAACAATGTGATTTTTACCTTACAATGTTGATATTGATCAAAACTAATGGAATTCACTCCCAAATGGTGGTTTATGCTTAAATAACCCTTTTGTAAGCATAATAACACGTTTCCATTGAAAGTAACAGAAATATTCACATGTCAAGTTTTTATGTGTGCAAAATGCTTTTCAGAGCGAGAGAAGCACTTTTTGACCAACAATGTGATTCTGACCTTTCAATTTTGATATTGCTCAAAATTAATGGAATTCACTCCCAAATGGTGGTTTATGCTTAAATAACCCTTTTGTAAGCATAATAACACGTTTCCATTGAAAGAAACAGAAATATTCACATGTCAAGTTTTTATGCGTGCAAAATGCTTTTCAGAGCGAGAGAAGCACTTTTTGACCAACAATGTGATTCTGACCTTTCAATTTTGATATTGCTCAAAACTAATGGAATTCAGTCCCAAATGCTGGTTTATGCTTAAATAACCCTTTTGTAAGCATAATAACACGTTTCCATTGAAAGAAACAGAAATATTCACATGTCAAGTTTTTATGTGTGCAAAATGCTTTTCAGAGCGAGAGAAGCACTTTTTGACCAACAATGTGATTCTGACCTTTCAATTTTGATATTGCTCAAAACTAATGGAATTCACTCCCAAATGGTGGTTTATGCTTAAATAACCCTTTTGTAAGCATAATAACACGTTTCCATTGAAAGAAACAGAAATATTCACATGTCAAGTTTTTATGCGTGCAAAATGCTTTTCAGAGCGAGAGAAGCACTTTTTGACCAACAATGTGATTCTGACCTTTCAATTTTGATATTGCTCAAAACTAATGGAATTCAGTCCCAAATGCTGGTTTATGCTTAAATAACCCTTTTGTAAGCATAATAACACGTTTCCATTGAAAGAAACAGAAATATTCACATGTCAAGTTTTTATGTGTGCAAAATGCTTTTCAGAGCGAGAGAAGCACTTTTTGACCAACAATGTGATTCTGACCTTTCAATTTTGATATTGCTCAAAACTAATGGAATTCACTTCCAAATGCTGGTTTATGCTTAAATAACCCTTTTGTAAGCATAATAACACGTTTGAATTGAAAGAAACAGAAATATTCACATGTCAAGTTTTTATGCGTGCAAAATGCTTTTCAGAGCGAGAGAAGCACTTTTTGACCAACAATGTGATTTTTACCTTACAATGTTGATATTGATCAAAACTAATGGAATTCACTCCCAAATGGTGGTTTATGCTTAAATAACCCTTTTGTAAGCATAATAACACGTTTCCATTGAAAGTAACAGAAATATTCACATGTCAAGTTTTTATGTGTGCAAAATGCTTTTCAGAGCGAGAGAAGCACTTTTTGACCAACAATGTGATTCTGACCTTTCAATTTTGATATTGCTCAAAATTAATGGAATTCACTCCCAAATGGTGGTTTATGCTTAAATAACCCTTTTGTAAGCATAATAACACGTTTCCATTGAAAGAAACAGAAATATTCACATGTCAAGTTTTTATGCGTGCAAAATGCTTTTCAGAGCGAGAGAAGCACTTTTTGACCAACAATGTGATTTTTACCTTACAATGTTGATATTGCTCAAAACTAATGGAATTCACTCCCAAATGGTGGTTTATGCTTAAATAACCCTTTTGTAAGCATAATAACACGTTTCCATTGAAAGTAACAGAAATATTCACATGTCAAGTTTTTATGTGTGCAAAATGCTTTTCAGAGCGAGAGAAGCACTTTTTGACCAACAATGTGATTCTGACCTTTCAATTTTGATATTGCTCAAAATTAATGGAATTCACTCCCAAATGGTGGTTTATGCTTAAATAACCCTTTTGTAAGCATAATAACACGTTTCCATTGAAAGTAACAGAAATATTCACATGTCAAGTTTTTATGTGTGCAAAATGCTTTTCAGAGCGAGAGAAGCACTTTTTGACCAACAATGTGATTCTGACCTTACAATGTTGATATTGCTCAAAACTAATAGAATTCACTCCCAAATGGTGGTTTATGCTTAAATAACCCTTTTGTAAGCATAATAACACGTTTCATTGAAAGAAACAGAAATATTCACATGTCAAGTTTTTATGTGTGCAAAATGCTTTTCAGAGCGAGAGAAGCACTTTTTGACCAACAATGTGATTCTGACCTTTCAATTTTGATATTGCTCAAAACTAATGGAATTCACTTCCAAATGCTGGTTTATGCTTAAATAACCCTTTTGTAAGCATAATAACACGTTTCCATTGAAAGAAACAGAAATATTCACATGTCAAGTTTTTATGCGTGCAAAATGCTTTTCAGAGCGAGAGAAGCACTTTTTGACCAACAATGTGATTTTTACCTTACAATGTTGATATTGATCAAAACTAATGGAATTCACTCCCAAATGGTGGTTTATGCTTAAATAACCCTTTTGTAAGCATAATAACACGTTTCCATTGAAAGTAACAGAAATATTCACATGTCAAGTTTTTATGTGTGCAAAATGCTTTTCAGAGCGAGAGAAGCACTTTTTGACCAACAATGTGATTCTGACCTTTCAATTTTGATATTGCTCAAAATTATTGGAATTCACTCCCAAATGGTGGTTTATGCTTAAATAACCCTTTTGTAAGCATAATAACACGTTTCCATTGAAAGAAACAGAAATATTCACATGTCAAGTTTTTATGCGTGCAAAATGCTTTTCAGAGCGAGAGAAGCACTTTTTGACCAACAATGTGATTCTGACCTTTCAATTTTGATATTGCTCAAAACTAATGGAATTCACTCCCAAATGCTGGTTTATGCTTAAATAACCCTTTTGTAAGCATAATAACACGTTTCCATTGAAAGAAACAGAAATATTCACATGTCAAGTTTTTATGTGTGCAAAATGCTTTTCAGAGCGAGAGAAGCACTTTTTGACCAACAATGTGATTCTGACCTTTCAATTTTGATATTGCTCAAAACTAATGGAATTCACTTCCAAATGCTGGTTTATGCTTAAATAACCCTTTTGTAAGCATAATAACACGTTTCCATTGAAAGAAACAGAAATATTCACATGTCAAGTTTTTATGCGTGCAAAATGCTTTTCAGAGCGAGAGAAGCACTTTTTGACCAACAATGTGATTTTTACCTTACAATGTTGATATTGATCAAAACTAATGGAATTCACTCCCAAATGGTGGTTTATGCTTAAATAACCCTTTTGTAAGCATAATAACACGTTTCCATTGAAAGTAACAGAAATATTCACATGTCAAGTTTTTATGTGTGCAAAATGCTTTTCAGAGCGAGAGAAGCACTTTTTGACCAACAATGTGATTCTGACCTTTCAATTTTGATATTGCTCAAAATTAATGGAATTCACTCCCAAATGGTGGTTTATGCTTAAATAACCCTTTTGTAAGCATAATAACACGTTTCCATTGAAAGTAACAGAAATATTCACATGTCAAGTTTTTATGTGTGCAAAATGCTTTTCAGAGCGAGAGAAGCACTTTTTGACCAACAATGTGATTCTGACCTTACAATGTTGATATTGCTCAAAACTAATAGAATTCACTCCCAAATGGTGGTTTATGCTTAAATAACCCTTTTGTAAGCATAATAACACGTTTCATTGAAAGTAACAGAAATATTCACATGTCAAGTTTTTATGTGTGCAAAATGCTTTTCAGAGCGAGAGAAGCACTTTTTGACCAACAATGTGATTCTGACCTTTCAATTTTGATATTGCTCAAAATTAATGGAATTCACTCCCAAATGGTGGTTTATGCTTAAATAACCCTTTTGTAAGCATAATAACACGTTTCCATTGAAAGAAACAGAAATATTCACATGTCAAGTTTTTATGCGTGCAAAATGCTTTTCAGAGCGAGAGAAGCACTTTTTGACCAACAATGTGATTCTGACCTTTCAATTTTGATATTGCTCAAAACTAATGGAATTCACTCCCAAATGCTGGTTTATGCTTAAATAACCCTTTTGTAAGCATAATAACACGTTTCCATTGAAAGAAACAGAAATATTCACATGTCAAGTTTTTATGTGTGCAAAATGCTTTTCAGAGCGAGAGAAGCACTTTTTGACCAACAATGTGATTCTGACCTTTCAATTTTGATATTGCTCAAAACTAATGGAATTCACTTCCAAATGCTGGTTTATGCTTAAATAACCCTTTTGTAAGCATAATAACACGTTTGAATTGAAAGAAACAGAAATATTCACATGTCAAGTTTTTATGCGTGCAAAATGCTTTTCAGAGCGAGAGAAGCACTTTTTGACCAACAATGTGATTTTTACCTTACAATGTTGATATTGATCAAAACTAATGGAATTCACTCCCAAATGGTGGTTTATGCTTAAATAACCCTTTTGTAAGCATAATAACACGTTTCCATTGAAAGTAACAGAAATATTCACATGTCAAGTTTTTATGTGTGCAAAATGCTTTTCAGAGCGAGAGAAGCACTTTTTGACCAACAATGTGATTCTGACCTTTCAATTTTGATATTGCTCAAAATTAATGGAATTCACTCCCAAATGGTGGTTTATGCTTAAATAACCCTTTTGTAAGCATAATAACACGTTTCCATTGAAAGAAACAGAAATATTCACATGTCAAGTTTTTATGCGTGCAAAATGCTTTTCAGAGCGAGAGAAGCACTTTTTGACCAACAATGTGATTTTTACCTTACAATGTTGATATTGCTCAAAACTAATGGAATTCACTCCCAAATAGTGGTTTATGCTTAAATAACCCTTTTGTAAGCATAATAACACGTTTCCATTGAAAGTAACAGAAATATTCACGTTTCTAGTTTTTATGTGTGCAAAATGCTTTTCAGAGCGAGAGAAGCACTTTTTGACCAACAATGTGATTCTGACCTTTCAATTTTGATATTGCTCAAAACTAATGGAATTCACTCCCAAATGGTGGTTTATGCTTAAATAACCCTTTTGTAAGCATAATAACACGTTTCCATTGAAAGTAACAGAAATATTCACATGTCAAGTTTTTATGTGTGCAAAATGCTTTTCAGAGCGAGAGAAGCACTTTTTGACCAACAATGTGATTCTGACCTTACAATGTTGATATTGCTCAAAACTAATAGAATTCACTCCCAAATGGTGGTTTATGCTTAAATAACCCTTTTGTAAGCATAATAACACGTTTCATTGAAAGTAACAGAAATATTCACATGTCAAGTTTTTATGTGTGCAAAATGCTTTTCAGAGCGAGAGAAGCACTTTTTGACCAACAATGTGATTCTGACCTTTCAATTTTGATATTGCTCAAAATTAATGGAATTCACTCCCAAATGGTGGTTTATGCTTAAATAACCCTTTTGTAAGCATAATAACACGTTTCCATTGAAAGAAACAGAAATATTCACATGTCAAGTTTTTATGCGTGCAAAATGCTTTTCAGAGCGAGAGAAGCACTTTTTGACCAACAATGTGATTCTGACCTTTCAATTTTGATATTGCTCAAAACTAATGGAATTCACTCCCAAATGGTGGTTTATGCTTAAATAACCCTTTTATAAGCATAATAACACGTTTCCATTGAAAGTAACAGAAATATTCACATGTCAAGTTTTTATGTGTGCAAAATGCTTTTCAGAGCGAGAGAAGCACTTTTTGACCAACAATGTGATTCTGACCTTACAATGTTGATATTGCTCAAAACTAATAGAATTCACTCCCAAATGGTGGTTTATGCTTAAATAACCCTTTTGTAAGCATAATAACACGTTTCATTGAAAGTAACAGAAATATTCACATGTCAAGTTTTTATGTGTGCAAAATGCTTTTCAGAGCGAGAGAAGCACTTTTTGACCAACAATGTGATTCTGACCTTTCAATTTTGATATTGCTCAAAATTAATGGAATTCACTCCCAAATGGTGGTTTATGCTTAAATAACCCTTTTGTAAGCATAATAACACGTTTCCATTGAAAGAAACAGAAATATTCACATGTCAAGTTTTTATGCGTGCAAAATGCTTTTCAGAGCGAGAGAAGCACTTTTTGACCAACAATGTGATTCTGACCTTTCAATTTTGATATTGCTCAAAACTAATGGAATTCACTCCCAAATGCTGGTTTATGCTTAAATAACCCTTTTGTAAGCATAATAACACGTTTCCATTGAAAGAAACAGAAATATTCACATGTCAAGTTTTTATGTGTGCAAAATGCTTTTCAGAGCGAGAGAAGCACTTTTTGACCAACAATGTGATTCTGACCTTTCAATTTTGATATTGCTCAAAACTAATGGAATTCACTTCCAAATGCTGGTTTATGCTTAAATAACCCTTTTGTAAGCATAATAACACGTTTCCATTGAAAGAAACAGAAATATTCACATGTCAAGTTTTTATGCGTGCAAAATGCTTTTCAGAGCGAGAGAAGCACTTTTTGACCAACAATGTGATTTTTACCTTACAATGTTGATATTGATCAAAACTAATGGAATTCACTCCCAAATGGTGGTTTATGCTTAAATAACCCTTTTGTAAGCATAATAACACGTTTCCATTGAAAGTAACAGAAATATTCACATGTCAAGTTTTTATGTGTGCAAAATGCTTTTCAGAGCGAGAGAAGCACTTTTTGACCAACAATGTGATTCTGACCTTTCAATTTTGATATTGCTCAAAATTAATGGAATTCACTCCCAAATGGTGGTTTATGCTTAAATAACCCTTTTGTAAGCATAATAACACGTTTCCATTGAAAGTAACAGAAATATTCACATGTCAAGTTTTTATGTGTGCAAAATGCTTTTCAGAGCGAGAGAAGCACTTTTTGACCAACAATGTGATTCTGACCTTACAATGTTGATATTGCTCAAAACTAATAGAATTCACTCCCAAATGGTGGTTTATGCTTAAATAACCCTTTTGTAAGCATAATAACACGTTTCATTGAAAGAAACAGAAATATTCACATGTCAAGTTTTTATGTGTGCAAAATGCTTTTCAGAGCGAGAGAAGCACTTTTTGACCAACAATGTGATTCTGACCTTTCAATTTTGATATTGCTCAAAACTAATGGAATTCACTTCCAAATGCTGGTTTATGCTTAAATAACCCTTTTGTAAGCATAATAACACGTTTCCATTGAAAGAAACAGAAATATTCACATGTCAAGTTTTTATGCGTGCAAAATGCTTTTCAGAGCGAGAGAAGCACTTTTTGACCAACAATGTGATTTTTACCTTACAATGTTGATATTGATCAAAACTAATGGAATTCACTCCCAAATGGTGGTTTATGCTTAAATAACCCTTTTGTAAGCATAATAACACGTTTCCATTGAAAGTAACAGAAATATTCACATGTCAAGTTTTTATGTGTGCAAAATGCTTTTCAGAGCGAGAGAAGCACTTTTTGACCAACAATGTGATTCTGACCTTTCAATTTTGATATTGCTCAAAATTAATGGAATTCACTCCCAAATGGTGGTTTATGCTTAAATAACCCTTTTGTAAGCATAATAACACGTTTCCATTGAAAGAAACAGAAATATTCACATGTCAAGTTTTTATGCGTGCAAAATGCTTTTCAGAGCGAGAGAAGCACTTTTTGACCAACAATGTGATTCTGACCTTTCAATTTTGATATTGCTCAAAACTAATGGAATTCACTCCCAAATGCTGGTTTATGCTTAAATAACCCTTTTGTAAGCATAATAACACGTTTCCATTGAAAGAAACAGAAATATTCACATGTCAAGTTTTTATGTGTGCAAAATGCTTTTCAGAGCGAGAGAAGCACTTTTTGACCAACAATGTGATTCTGACCTTTCAATTTTGATATTGCTCAAAACTAATGGAATTCACTTCCAAATGCTGGTTTATGCTTAAATAACCCTTTTGTAAGCATAATAACACGTTTCCATTGAAAGAAACAGAAATATTCACATGTCAAGTTTTTATGCGTGCAAAATGCTTTTCAGAGCGAGAGAAGCACTTTTTGACCAACAATGTGATTTTTACCTTACAATGTTGATATTGATCAAAACTAATGGAATTCACTCCCAAATGGTGGTTTATGCTTAAATAACCCTTTTGTAAGCATAATAACACGTTTCCATTGAAAGTAACAGAAATATTCACATGTCAAGTTTTTATGTGTGCAAAATGCTTTTCAGAGCGAGAGAAGCACTTTTTGACCAACAATGTGATTCTGACCTTTCAATTTTGATATTGCTCAAAATTAATGGAATTCACTCCCAAATGGTGGTTTATGCTTAAATAACCCTTTTGTAAGCATAATAACACGTTTCCATTGAAAGTAACAGAAATATTCACATGTCAAGTTTTTATGTGTGCAAAATGCTTTTCAGAGCGAGAGAAGCACTTTTTGACCAACAATGTGATTCTGACCTTACAATGTTGATATTGCTCAAAACTAATAGAATTCACTCCCAAATGGTGGTTTATGCTTAAATAACCCTTTTGTAAGCATAATAACACGTTTCATTGAAAGTAACAGAAATATTCACATGTCAAGTTTTTATGTGTGCAAAATGCTTTTCAGAGCGAGAGAAGCACTTTTTGACCAACAATGTGATTCTGACCTTTCAATTTTGATATTGCTCAAAATTAATGGAATTCACTCCCAAATGGTGGTTTATGCTTAAATAACCCTTTTGTAAGCATAATAACACGTTTCCATTGAAAGAAACAGAAATATTCACATGTCAAGTTTTTATGCGTGCAAAATGCTTTTCAGAGCGAGAGAAGCACTTTTTGACCAACAATGTGATTCTGACCTTTCAATTTTGATATTGCTCAAAACTAATGGAATTCACTCCCAAATGCTGGTTTATGCTTAAATAACCCTTTTGTAAGCATAATAACACGTTTCCATTGAAAGAAACAGAAATATTCACATGTCAAGTTTTTATGTGTGCAAAATGCTTTTCAGAGCGAGAGAAGCACTTTTTGACCAACAATGTGATTCTGACCTTTCAATTTTGATATTGCTCAAAACTAATGGAATTCACTTCCAAATGCTGGTTTATGCTTAAATAACCCTTTTGTAAGCATAATAACACGTTTCCATTGAAAGAAACAGAAATATTCACATGTCAAGTTTTTATGCGTGCAAAATGCTTTTCAGAGCGAGAGAAGCACTTTTTGACCAACAATGTGATTTTTACCTTACAATGTTGATATTGATCAAAACTAATGGAATTCACTCCCAAATGGTGGTTTATGCTTAAATAACCCTTTTGTAAGCATAATAACACGTTTCCATTGAAAGTAACAGAAATATTCACATGTCAAGTTTTTATGTGTGCAAAATGCTTTTCAGAGCGAGAGAAGCACTTTTTGACCAACAATGTGATTCTGACCTTTCAATTTTGATATTGCTCAAAATTAATGGAATTCACTCCCAAATGGTGGTTTATGCTTAAATAACCCTTTTGTAAGCATAATAACACGTTTCCATTGAAAGAAACAGAAATATTCACATGTCAAGTTTTTATGCGTGCAAAATGCTTTTCAGAGCGAGAGAAGCACTTTTTGACCAACAATGTGATTCTGACCTTTCAATTTTGATATTGCTCAAAACTAATGGAATTCAGTCCCAAATGCTGGTTTATGCTTAAATAACCCTTTTGTAAGCATAATAACACGTTTCCATTGAAAGAAACAGAAATATTCACATGTCAAGTTTTTATGTGTGCAAAATGCTTTTCAGAGCGAGAGAAGCACTTTTTGACCAACAATGTGATTCTGACCTTTCAATTTTGATATTGCTCAAAACTAATGGAATTCACTCCCAAATGGTGGTTTATGCTTAAATAACCCTTTTGTAAGCATAATAACACGTTTCCATTGAAAGAAACAGAAATATTCACATGTCAAGTTTTTATGCGTGCAAAATGCTTTTCAGAGCGAGAGAAGCACTTTTTGACCAACAATGTGATTTTTACCTTACAATGTTGATATTGCTCAAAACTAATGGAATTCACTCCCAAATAGTGGTTTATGCTTAAATAACCCTTTTGTAAGCATAATAACACGTTTCCATTGAAAGTAACAGAAATATTCACGTTTCTAGTTTTTATGTGTGCAAAATGCTTTTCAGAGCGAGAGAAGCACTTTTTGACCAACAATGTGATTCTGACCTTTCAATTTTGACATTGTTCAAAACTAATGGAATTCACTCCCAAATGGTGGTTTATGCTTAAATAACCCTTTTGTAAGCATAATAACACGTTTCCATTGAAAGAAACAGAAATATTCACATGTCAAGTTTTTATGCGTGCAAAATGCTTTTCAGAGCGAGAGAAGCACTTTTTGACCAACAATGTGACTCTGACCTTTCAATTTTGATATTGCTCAAAACTAATGGAATTCACTCCCAAATGGTGGTTTATGCTTAAATAACCCTTTTGTAAGCATAATAACACGTTTCCATTGAAAGTAACAGAAATATTCACATGTCAAGTTTTTATGTGTGCAAAATGCTTTTCAGAGCGAGAGAAGCACTTTTTGACCAACAATGTGATTCTGACCTTACAATGTTGATATTGCTCAAAACTAATGGAATTCACTCCCAAATGGTGGTTTATGCTTAAATAACCCTTTTGTAAGCATAATAACACGTTTCCATTGAAAGAAACAGAAATATTCACATGTCAAGTTTTTATGCGTGCAAAATGCTTTTCAGAGCGAGAGAAGCACTTTTTGACCAACAATGTGATTCTGACCTTTCAATTTTGATATTGCTCAAAACTAATGGAATTCAGTCCCAAATGCTGGTTTATGCTTAAATAACCCTTTTGTAAGCATAATAACACGTTTCCATTGAAAGAAACAGAAATATTCACATGTCAAGTTTTTATGTGTGCAAAATGCTTTTCAGAGCGAGAGAAGCACTTTTTGACCAACAATGTGATTCTGACCTTTCAATTTTGATATTGCTCAAAACTAATGGAATTCACTCCCAAATGGTGGTTTATGCTTAAATAACCCTTTTGTAAGCATAATAACACGTTTCCATTGAAAGTAACAGAAATATTCACATGTCAAGTTTTTATGTGTGCAAAATGCTTTTCAGAGCGAGAGAAGCACTTTTTGACCAACAATGTGATTCTGACCTTACAATGTTGATATTGCTCAAAACTAATAGAATTCACTCCCAAATGGTGGTTTATGCTTAAATAACCCTTTTGTAAGCATAATAACACGTTTCATTGAAAGTAACAGAAATATTCACATGTCAAGTTTTTATGTGTGCAAAATGCTTTTCAGAGCGAGAGAAGCACTTTTTGACCAACAATGTGATTCTGACCTTTCAATTTTGATATTGCTCAAAATTAATGGAATTCACTCCCAAATGGTGGTTTATGCTTAAATAACCCTTTTGTAAGCATAATAACACGTTTCCATTGAACGAAACAGAAATATTCACATGTCAAGTTTTTATGCGTGCAAAATGCTTTTCAGAGCGAGAGAAGCACTTTTTGACCAACAATGTGATTCTGACCTTTCAATTTTGATATTGCTCAAAACTAATGGAATTCAGTCCCAAATGCTGGTTTATGCTTAAATAACCCTTTTGTAAGCATAATAACACGTTTCCATTGAAAGAAACAGAAATATTCACATGTCAAGTTTTTATGTGTGCAAAATGCTTTTCAGAGCGAGAGAAGCACTTTTTGACCAACAATGTGATTCTGACCTTTCAATTTTGATATTGCTCAAAACTAATGGAATTCACTTCCAAATGCTGGTTTATGCTTAAATAACCCTTTTGTAAGCATAATAACACGTTTCCATTGAAAGAAACAGAAATATTCACATGTCAAGTTTTTATGCGTGCAAAATGCTTTTCAGAGCGAGAGAAGCACTTTTTGACCAACAATGTGATTTTTACCTTACAATGTTGATATTGATCAAAACTAATGGAATTCACTCCCAAATGGTGGTTTATGCTTAAATAACCCTTTTGTAAGCATAATAACACGTTTCCATTGAAAGTAACAGAAATATTCACATGTCAAGTTTTTATGTGTGCAAAATGCTTTTCAGAGCGAGAGAAGCACTTTTTGACCAACAATGTGATTCTGACCTTTCAATTTTGATATTGCTCAAAATTAATGGAATTCACTCCCAAATGGTGGTTTATGCTTAAATAACCCTTTTGTAAGCATAATAACACGTTTCCATTGAAAGAAACAGAAATATTCACATGTCAAGTTTTTATGCGTGCAAAATGCTTTTCAGAGCGAGAAAAGCACTTTTTGACCAACAATGTGATTCTGACCTTTCAATTTTGATATTGCTCAAAACTAATGGAATTCAGTCCCAAATGCTGGTTTATGCTTAAATAACCCTTTTGTAAGCATAATAACACGTTTCCATTGAAAGAAACAGAAATATTCACATGTCAAGTTTTTATGCGTGCAAAATGCTTTTCAGAGCGAGAGAAGCACTTTTTGACCAACAATGTGATTCTGACCTTTCAATTTTGATATTGCTCAAAACTAATGGAATTCAGTCCCAAATGCTGGTTTATGCTTAAATAACCCTTTTGTAAGCATAATAACACGTTTCCATTGAAAGAAACAGAAATATTCACATGTCAAGTTTTTATGCGTGCAAAATGCTTTTCAGAGCGAGAGAAGCACTTTTTGACCAACAATGTGATTCTGACCTTTCAATTTTGATATTGCTCAAAACTAATGGAATTCAGTCCCAAATGCTGGTTTATGCTTAAATAACCCTTTTGTAAGCATAATAACACGTTTGAATTGAAAGAAACAGAAATATTCACATGTCAAGTTTTTATGCGTGCAAAATGCTTTTCAGAGCGAGAGAAGCACTTTTTGACCAACAATGTGACTCTGACCTTTCAATTTTGATATTGCTCAAAACTAATGGAATTCACTCCCAAATGGTGGTTTATGCTTAAATAACCCTTTTGTAAGCATAATAACACGTTTCCTTTGAAAGTAACAGAAATATTCACATGTCAAGTTTTTATGTGTGCAAAATGCTTTTCAGAGCGAGAGAAGCACTTTTTGACCAACAATGTGATTCTGACCTTTCAATTTTGATATTGCTCAAAACTAATGGAATTCAGTCCCAAATGCTGGTTTATGCTTAAATAACCCTTTTGTAAGCATAATAACACGTTTCCATTGAAAGAAACAGAAATATTCACATGTCAAGTTTTTATGTGTGCAAAATGCTTTTCAGAGCGAGAGAAGCACTTTTTGACCAACAATGTGATTCTGACCTTTCAATTTTGATATTGCTCAAAACTAATGGAATTCACTTCCAAATGCTGGTTTATGCTTAAATAACCCTTTTGTAAGCATAATAACACGTTTCCATTGAAAGAAACAGAAATATTCACATGTCAAGTTTTTATGCGTGCAAAATGCTTTTCAGAGCGAGAGAAGCACTTTTTGACCAACAATGTGATTTTTACCTTACAATGTTGATATTGATCAAAACTAATGGAATTCACTCCCAAATGGTGGTTTATGCTTAAATAACCCTTTTGTAAGCATAATAACACGTTTCCATTGAAAGTAACAGAAATATTCACATGTCAAGTTTTTATGTGTGCAAAATGCTTTTCAGAGCGAGAGAAGCACTTTTTGACCAACAATGTGATTCTGACCTTTCAATTTTGATATTGCTCAAAATTAATGGAATTCACTCCCAAATGGTGGTTTATGCTTAAATAACCCTTTTGTAAGCATAATAACACGTTTCCATTGAAAGAAACAGAAATATTCACATGTCAAGTTTTTATGCGTGCAAAATGCTTTTCAGAGCGAGAGAAGCACTTTTTGACCAACAATGTGATTCTGACCTTTCAATTTTGATATTGCTCAAAACTAATGGAATTCAGTCCCAAATGCTGGTTTATGCTTAAATAACCCTTTTGTAAGCATAATAACACGTTTCCATTGAAAGAAACAGAAATATTCACATGTCAAGTTTTTATGTGTGCAAAATGCTTTTCAGAGCGAGAGAAGCACTTTTTGACCAACAATGTGATTCTGACCTTTCAATTTTGATATTGCTCAAAACTAATGGAATTCACTCCCAAATGGTGGTTTATGCTTAAATAACCCTTTTGTAAGCATAATAACACGTTTCCATTGAAAGAAACAGAAATATTCACATGTCAAGTTTTTATGCGTGCAAAATGCTTTTCAGAGCGAGAGAAGCACTTTTTGACCAACAATGTGATTTTTACCTTACAATGTTGATATTGCTCAAAACTAATGGAATTCACTCCCAAATAGTGGTTTATGCTTAAATAACCCTTTTGTAAGCATAATAACACGTTTCCATTGAAAGTAACAGAAATATTCACGTTTCTAGTTTTTATGTGTGCAAAATGCTTTTCAGAGCGAGAGAAGCACTTTTTGACCAACAATGTGATTCTGACCTTTCAATTTTGACATTGTTCAAAACTAATGGAATTCACTCCCAAATGGTGGTTTATGCTTAAATAACCCTTTTGTAAGCATAATAACACGTTTCCATTGAAAGAAACAGAAATATTCACATGTCAAGTTTTTATGCGTGCAAAATGCTTTTCAGAGCGAGAGAAGCACTTTTTGACCAACAATGTGACTCTGACCTTTCAATTTTGATATTGCTCAAAACTAATGGAATTCACTCCCAAATGGTGGTTTATGCTTAAATAACCCTTTTGTAAGCATAATAACACGTTTCCATTGAAAGTAACAGAAATATTCACATGTCAAGTTTTTATGTGTGCAAAATGCTTTTCAGAGCGAGAGAAGCACTTTTTGACCAACAATGTGATTCTGACCTTACAATGTTGATATTGCTCAAAACTAATGGAATTCACTCCCAAATGGTGGTTTATGCTTAAATAACCCTTTTGTAAGCATAATAACACGTTTCCATTGAAAGAAACAGAAATATTCACATGTCAAGTTTTTATGCGTGCAAAATGCTTTTCAGAGCGAGAGAAGCAATTTTTGACCAACAATGTGATTCTGACCTTTCAATTTTGATATTGCTCAAAACTAATGGAATTCAGTCCCAAATGCTGGTTTATGCTTAAATAACCCTTTTGTAAGCATAATAACACGTTTCCATTGAAAGAAACAGAAATATTCACGTTTCTAGTTTTTATGTGTGCAAAATGCTTTTCAGAGCGAGAGAAGCACTTTTTGACCAACAATGTGATTCTGACCTTTCAATTTTGATATTGCTCAAAACTAATGGAATTCACTCCCAAATGGTGGTTTATGCTTAAATAACCCTTTTGTAAGCATAATAACACGTTTCCATTGAAAGTAACAGAAATATTCACATGTCAAGTTTTTATGTGTGCAAAATGCTTTTCAGAGCGAGAGAAGCACTTTTTGACCAACAATGTGATTCTGACCTTACAATGTTGATATTGCTCAAAACTAATAGAATTCACTCCCAAATGGTGGTTTATGCTTAAATAACCCTTTTGTAAGCATAATAACACGTTTCATTGAAAGTAACAGAAATATTCACATGTCAAGTTTTTATGTGTGCAAAATGCTTTTCAGAGCGAGAGAAGCACTTTTTGACCAACAATGTGATTCTGACCTTTCAATTTTGATATTGCTCAAAATTAATGGAATTCACTCCCAAATGGTGGTTTATGCTTAAATAACCCTTTTGTAAGCATAATAACACGTTTCCATTGAACGAAACAGAAATATTCACATGTCAAGTTTTTATGCGTGCAAAATGCTTTTCAGAGCGAGAGAAGCACTTTTTGACCAACAATGTGATTCTGACCTTTCAATTTTGATATTGCTCAAAACTAATGGAATTCAGTCCCAAATGCTGGTTTATGCTTAAATAACCCTTTTGTAAGCATAATAACACGTTTCCATTGAAAGAAACAGAAATATTCACATGTCAAGTTTTTATGTGTGCAAAATGCTTTTCAGAGCGAGAGAAGCACTTTTTGACCAACAATGTGATTCTGACCTTTCAATTTTGATATTGCTCAAAACTAATGGAATTCACTTCCAAATGCTGGTTTATGCTTAAATAACCCTTTTGTAAGCATAATAACACGTTTCCATTGAAAGAAACAGAAATATTCACATGTCAAGTTTTTATGCGTGCAAAATGCTTTTCAGAGCGAGAGAAGCACTTTTTGACCAACAATGTGATTTTTACCTTACAATGTTGATATTGATCAAAACTAATGGAATTCACTCCCAAATGGTGGTTTATGCTTAAATAACCCTTTTGTAAGCATAATAACACGTTTCCATTGAAAGTAACAGAAATATTCACATGTCAAGTTTTTATGTGTGCAAAATGCTTTTCAGAGCGAGAGAAGCAACTTTTTGACCAACAATGTGATTCTGACCTTTCAATTTTGATATTGCTCAAAACTAATGGAATTCACTCCCAAATGGTGGTTTATGCTTAAATAACCCTTTTGTAAGCATAATAACACGTTTCCATTGAAAGAAACAGAAATATTCACATGTCAAGTTTTTATGCGTGCAAAATGCTTTTCAGAGCGAGAGAAGCACTTTTTGACCAACAATGTGATTCTGACCTTTCAATTTTGATATTGCTCAAAACTAATGGAATTCAGTCCCAAATGCTGGTTTATGCTTAAATAACCCTTTTGTAAGCATAATAACACGTTTCCATTGAAAGAAACAGAAATATTCACATGTCAAGTTTTTATGTGTGCAAAATGCTTTTCAGAGCGAGAGAAGCACTTTTTGACCAACAATGTGATTCTGACCTTTCAATTTTGATATTGCTCAAAACTAATGGAATTCACTTCCAAATGCTGGTTTATGCTTAAATAACCCTTTTGTAAGCATAATAACACGTTTGAATTGAAAGAAACAGAAATATTCACATGTCAAGTTTTTATGCGTGCAAAATGCTTTTCAGAGCGAGAGAAGCACTTTTTGACCAACAATGTGATTTTTACCTTACAATGTTGATATTGATCAAAACTAATGGAATTCACTCCCAAATGGTGGTTTATGCTTAAATAACCCTTTTGTAAGCATAATAACACGTTTCCATTGAAAGTAACAGAAATATTCACATGTCAAGTTTTTATGTGTGCAAAATGCTTTTCAGAGCGAGAGAAGCACTTTTTGACCAACAATGTGATTCTGACCTTTCAATTTTGATATTGCTCAAAATTAATGGAATTCACTCCCAAATGGTGGTTTATGCTTAAATAACCCTTTTGTAAGCATAATAACACGTTTCCATTGAAAGAAACAGAAATATTCACATGTCAAGTTTTTATGCGTGCAAAATGCTTTTCAGAGCGAGAGAAGCACTTTTTGACCAACAATGTGATTCTGACCTTTCAATTTTGATATTGCTCAAAATTAATGGAATTCACTCCCAAATGGTGGTTTATGCTTAAATAACCCTTTTGTAAGCATAATAACACGTTTCCATTGAAAGAAACAGAAATATTCACATGTCAAGTTTTTATGCGTGCAAAATGCTTTTCAGAGCGAGAGAAGCACTTTTTGACCAACAATGTGATTCTGACCTTTCAATTTTGATATTGCTCAAAACTAATGGAATTCAGTCCCAAATGCTGGTTTATGCTTAAATAACCCTTTTGTAAGCATAATAACACGTTTCCATTGAAAGTAACAGAAATATTCACATGTCAAGTTTTTATGTGTGCAAAATGCTTTTCAGAGCGAGAGAAGCACTTTTTGACCAACAATGTGATTCTGACCTTACAATGTTGATATTGCTCAAAACTAATGGAATTCACTCCCAAATGGTGGTTTATGCTTAAATAACCCTTTTGTAAGCATAATAACACGTTTCCATTGAAAGAAACAGAAATATTCACATGTCAAGTTTTTATGCGTGCAAAATGCTTTTCAGAGCGAGAGAAGCACTTTTTGACCAATAATGTGATTCTGACCTTTCAATTTTGATATTGCTCAAAACTAATGGAATTCAGTCCCAAATGCTGGTTTATGCTTAAATAACCCTTTTGTAAGCATAATAACACGTTTCCATTGAAAGAAACAGAAATATTCACATGTCAAGTTTTTATGTGTGCAAAATGCTTTTCAGAGCGAGAGAAGCACTTTTTGACCAACAATGTGATTCTGACCTTTCAATTTTGATATTGCTCAAAACTAATGGAATTCACTCCCAAATGGTGGTTTATGCTTAAATAACCCTTTTGTAAGCATAATAACACGTTTCCATTGAAAGAAACAGAAATATTCACATGTCAAGTTTTTATGCGTGCAAAATGCTTTTCAGAGCGAGAGAAGCACTTTTTGACCAACAATGTGATTTTTACCTTACAATGTTGATATTGCTCAAAACTAATGGAATTCACTCCCAAATAGTGGTTTATGCTTAAATAACCCTTTTGTAAGCATAATAACACGTTTCCATTGAAAGTAACAGAAATATTCACGTTTCTAGTTTTTATGTGTGCAAAATGCTTTTCAGAGCGAGAGAAGCACTTTTTGACCAACAATGTGATTCTGACCTTTCAATTTTGATATTGCTCAAAACTAATGGAATTCACTCCCAAATGGTGGTTTATGCTTAAATAACCCTTTTGTAAGCATAATAACACGTTTCCATTGAAAGTAACAGAAATATTCACATGTCAAGTTTTTATGTGTGCAAAATGCTTTTCAGAGCGAGAGAAGCACTTTTTGACCAACAATGTGATTCTGACCTTACAATGTTGATATTGCTCAAAACTAATAGAATTCACTCCCAAATGGTGGTTTATGCTTAAATAACCCTTTTGTAAGCATAATAACACGTTTCATTGAAAGTAACAGAAATATTCACATGTCAAGTTTTTATGCGTGTAAAATGCTTTTCAGAGCGAGAGAAGCACTTTTTGACCAACAATGTGATTCTGACCTTTCAATTTTGATATTGCTCAAAATTAATGGAATTCACTCCCAAATGGTGGTTTATGCTTAAATAACCCTTTTGTAAGCATAATAACACGTTTCCATTGAAAGAAACAGAAATATTCACATGTCAAGTTTTTATGCGTGCAAAATGCTTTTCAGAGCGAGAGAAGCACTTTTTGACCAACAATGTGATTCTGACCTTTCAATTTTGATATTGCTCAAAACTAATGGAATTCAGTCCCAAATGCTGGTTTATGCTTAAATAACCCTTTTGTAAGCATAATAACACGTTTCCATTGAAAGAAACAGAAATATTCACATGTCAAGTTTTTATGTGTGCAAAATGCTTTTCAGAGCGAGAGAAGCACTTTTTGACCAACAATGTGATTCTGACCTTTCAATTTTGATATTGCTCAAAACTAATGGAATTCAGTCCCAAATGCTGGTTTATGCTTAAATAACCCTTTTGTAAGCATAATAACACGTTTCCATTGAAAGAAACAGAAATATTCACATGTCAAGTTTTTATGTGTGCAAAATGCTTTTCAGAGCGAGAGAAGCACTTTTTGACCAACAATGTGATTCTGACCTTTCAATTTTGATATTGCTCAAAACTAATGGAATTCACTTCCAAATGCTGGTTTATGCTTAAATAACCCTTTTGTAAGCATAATAACACGTTTGAATTGAAAGAAACAGAAATATTCACATGTCAAGTTTTTATGCGTGCAAAATGCTTTTCAGAGCGAGAGAAGCACTTTTTGACCAACAATGTGATTTTTACCTTACAATGTTGATATTGATCAAAACTAATGGAATTCACTCCCAAATGGTGGTTTATGCTTAAATAACCCTTTTGTAAGCATAATAACACGTTTCCATTGAAAGTAACAGAAATATTCACATGTCAAGTTTTTATGTGTGCAAAATGCTTTTCAGAGCGAGAGAAGCACTTTTTGACCAACAATGTGATTCTGACCTTTCAATTTTGATATTGCTCAAAACTAATGGAATTCAGTCCCAAATGCTGGTTTATGCTTAAATAACCCTTTTGTAAGCATAATAACACGTTTCCATTGAAAGAAACAGAAATATTCACATGTCAAGTTTTTATGTGTGCAAAATGCTTTTCAGAGCGAGAGAAGCACTTTTTGACCAACAATGTGATTCTGACCTTTCAATTTTGATATTGCTCAAAACTAATGGAATTCACTCCCAAATGGTGGTTTATGCTTAAATAACCCTTTTGTAAGCATAATAACACGTTTCCATTGAAAGAAACAGAAATATTCACATGTCAAGTTTTTATGTGTGCAAAATGCTTTTCAGAGCGAGAGAAGCACTTTTTGACCAACAATGTGATTCTGACCTTTCAATTTTGATATTGCTCAAAACTAATGGAATTCACTCCCAAATGGTGGTTTATGCTTAAATAACCCTTTTGTAAGCATAATAACACGTTTCCATTGAAAGAAACAGAAATATTCACATGTCAAGTTTTTATGCGTGCAAAATGCTTTTCAGAGCGAGAGAAGCACTTTTTGACCAACAATGTGATTTTTACCTTACAATGTTGATATTGCTCAAAACTAATGGAATTCACTCCCAAATAGTGGTTTATGCTTAAATAACCCTTTTGTAAGCATAATAACACGTTTCCATTGAAAGTAACAGAAATATTCACGTTTCTAGTTTTTATGTGTGCAAAATGCTTTTCAGAGCGAGAGAAGCACTTTTTGACAAACAATGTGATTCTGACCTTTCAATTTTGATATTGCTCAAAACTAATGGAATTCACTCCCAAATGGTGGTTTATGCTTAAATAACCCTTTTGTAAGCATAATAACACGTTTCCATTGAAAGTAACAGAAATATTCACATGTCAAGTTTTTATGTGTGCAAAATGCTTTTCAGAGCGAGAGAAGCACTTTTTGACCAACAATGTGATTCTGACCTTACAATGTTGATATTGCTCAAAACTAATAGAATTCACTCCCAAATGGTGGTTTATGCTTAAATAACCCTTTTGTAAGCATAATAACACGTTTCATTGAAAGTAACAGAAATATTCACATGTCAAGTTTTTATGTGTGCAAAATGCTTTTCAGAGCGAGAGAAGCACTTTTTGACCAACAATGTGATTCTGACCTTTCAATTTTGATATTGCTCAAAATTAATGGAATTCACTCCCAAATGGTGGTTTATGCTTAAATAACCCTTTTGTAAGCATAATAACACGTTTCCATTGAAAGAAACAGAAATATTCACATGTCAAGTTTTTATGCGTGCAAAATGCTTTTCAGAGCGAGAGAAGCACTTTTTGACCAACAATGTGATTCTGACCTTTCAATTTTGATATTGCTCAAAACTAATGGAATTCAGTCCCAAATGCTGGTTTATGCTTAAATAACCCTTTTGTAAGCATAATAACACGTTTCCATTGAAAGAAACAGAAATATTCACATGTCAAGTTTTTATGTGTGCAAAATGCTTTTCAGAGCGAGAGAAGCACTTTTTGACCAACAATGTGATTCTGACCTTTCAATTTTGATATTGCTCAAAACTAATGGAATTCACTTCCAAATGCTGGTTTATGCTTAAATAACCCTTTTGTAAGCATAATAACACGTTTGAATTGAAAGAAACAGAAATATTCACATGTCAAGTTTTTATGCGTGCAAAATGCTTTTCAGAGCGAGAGAAGCACTTTTTGACCAACAATGTGATTTTTACCTTACAATGTTGATATTGATCAAAACTAATGGAATTCACTCCCAAATGGTGGTTTATGCTTAAATAACCCTTTTGTAAGCATAATAACACGTTTCCATTGAAAGTAACAGAAATATTCACATGTCAAGTTTTTATGTGTGCAAAATGCTTTTCAGAGCGAGAGAAGCACTTTTTGACCAACAATGTGATTCTGACCTTTCAATTTTGATATTGCTCAAAATTAATGGAATTCACTCCCAAATGGTGGTTTATGCTTAAATAACCCTTTTGTAAGCATAATAACACGTTTCCATTGAAAGAAACAGAAATATTCACATGTCAAGTTTTTATGCGTGCAAAATGCTTTTCAGAGCGAGTGAAGCACTTTTTGACCAACAATGTGATTCTGACCTTTCAATTTTGATATTGCTCAAAACTAATGGAATTCAGTCCCAAATGCTGGTTTATGCTTAAATAACCCTTTTGTAAGCATAATAACACGTTTCCATTGAAAGAAACAGAAATATTCACATGTCAAGTTTTTATGTGTGCAAAATGCTTTTCAGAGCGAGAGAAGCACTTTTTGACCAACAATGTGATTCTGACCTTTCAATTTTGATATTGCTCAAAACTAATGGAATTCACTCCCAAATGGTGGTTTATGCTTAAATAACCCTTTTGTAAGCATAATAACACGTTTCCATTGAAAGAAACAGAAATATTCACATGTCAAGTTTTTATGCGTGCAAAATGCTTTTCAGAGCGAGAGAAGCACTTTTTGACCAACAATGTGATTTTTACCTTACAATGTTGATATTGCTCAAAACTAATGGAATTCACTCCCAAATAGTGGTTTATGCTTAAATAACCCTTTTGTAAGCATAATAACACGTTTCCATTGAAAGTAACAGAAATATTCACGTTTCTAGTTTTTATGTGTGCAAAATGCTTTTCAGAGCGAGAGAAGCACTTTTTGACAAACAATGTGATTCTGACCTTTCAATTTTGATATTGCTCAAAACTAATGGAATTCACTCCCAAATGGTGGTTTATGCTTAAATAACCCTTTTGTAAGCATAATAACACGTTTCCATTGAAAGTAACAGAAATATTCACATGTCAAGTTTTTATGTGTGCAAAATGCTTTTCAGAGCGAGAGAAGCACTTTTTGACCAACAATGTGATTCTGACCTTTCAATTTTGATATTGCTCAAAACTAATGGAATTCAGTCCCAAATGCTGGTTTATGCTTAAATAACCCTTTTGTAAGCATAATAACACGTTTCCATTGAAAGAAACAGAAATATTCACATGTCAAGTTTTTATGTGTGCAAAATGCTTTTCAGAGCGAGAGAAGCACTTTTTGACCAACAATGTGATTCTGACCTTTCAATTTTGATATTGCTCAAAACTAATGGAATTCACTCCCAAATGGTGGTTTATGCTTAAATAACCCTTTTGTAAGCATAATAACACGTTTCCATTGAAAGTAACAGAAATATTCACATGTCAAGTTTTTATGTGTGCAAAATGCTTTTCAGAGCGAGAGAAGCACTTTTTGACCAACAATGTGATTCTGACCTTACAATGTTGATATTGCTCAAAACTAATAGAATTCACTCCCAAATGGTGGTTTATGCTTAAATAACCCTTTTGTAAGCATAATAACACGTTTCATTGAAAGTAACAGAAATATTCACATGTCAAGTTTTTATGTGTGCAAAATGCTTTTCAGAGCGAGAGAAGCACTTTTTGACCAACAATGTGATTCTGACCTTTCAATTTTGATATTGATCAAAACTAATGGAATTCACTCCCAAATGGTGGTTTATGCTTAAATAACCCTTTTGTAAGCATAATAACACGTTTCCATTGAAAGTAACAGAAATATTCACATGTCAAGTTTTTATGTGTGCAAAATGCTTTTCAGAGCGAGAGAAGCACTTTTTGACCAACAATGTGATTCTGACCTTTCAATTTTGATATTGCTCAAAATTAATGGAATTCACTCCCAAATGGTGGTTTATGCTTAAATAACCCTTTTGTAAGCATAATAACACGTTTCCATTGAAAGAAACAGAAATATTCACATGTCAAGTTTTTATGCGTGCAAAATGCTTTTCAGAGCGAGAGAAGCACTTTTTGACCAACAATGTGATTCTGACCTTTCAATTTTGATATTGCTCAAAACTAATGGAATTCAGTCCCAAATGCTGGTTTATGCTTAAATAACCCTTTTGTAAGCATAATAACACGTTTCCTTTGAAAGTAACAGAAATATTCACATGTCAAGTTTTTATGTGTGCAAAATGCTTTTCAGAGCGAGAGAAGCACTTTTTGACCAACAATGTGATTCTGACCTTTCAATTTTGATATTGCTCAAAACTAATGGAATTCACTCCCAAATGGTGGTTTATGCTTAAATAACCCTTTTGTAAGCATAATAACACGTTTCCATTGAAAGTAACAGAAATATTCACATGTCAAGTTTTTATGTGTGCAAAATGCTTTTCAGAGCGAGAGAAGCACTTTTTGACCAACAATGTGATTCTGACCTTTCAATTTTGATATTGCTCAAAACTAATGGAATTCAGTCCCAAATGCTGGTTTATGCTTAAATAACCCTTTTGTAAGCATAATAACACGTTTCCATTGAAAGAAACAGAAATATTCACATGTCAAGTTTTTATGTGTGCAAAATGCTTTTCAGAGCGAGAGAAGCACTTTTTGACCAACAATGTGATTCTGACCTTTCAATTTTGATATTGCTCAAAACTAATGGAATTCACTCCCAAATGGTGGTTTATGCTTAAATAACCCTTTTCTAAGCATAATAACACGTTTCCATTGAAAGAAACAGAAATATTCACATGTCAAGTTTTTATGCGTGCAAAATGCTTTTCAGAGCGAGAGAAGCACTTTTTGACCAACAATGTGATTTTTACCTTACAATGTTGATATTGCTCAAAACTAATGGAATTCACTCCCAAATAGTGGTTTATGCTTAAATAACGCTTTTGTAAGCATAATAACACGTTTCCATTGAAAGTAACAGAAATATTCACGTTTCTAGTTTTTATGTGTGCAAAATGCTTTTCAGAGCGAGAGAAGCACTTTTTGACCAACAATGTGATTCTGACCTTTCAATTTTGATATTGCTCAAAACTAATGGAATTAACTCCCAAATGGTGGTTTATGCTTAAATAACCCTTTTGTAAGCATAATAACACGTTTCCATTGAAAGTAACAGAAATATTCACATGTCAAGTTTTTATGTGTGCAAAATGCTTTTCAGAGCGAGAGAAGCACTTTTTGACCAACAATGTGATTCTGACCTTACAATGTTGATATTGCTCAAAACTAATAGAATTCACTCCCAAATGGTGGTTTATGCTTAAATAACCCTTTTGTAAGCATAATAACACGTTTCATTGAAAGTAACAGAAATATTCACATGTCAAGTTTTTATGTGTGCAAAATGCTTTTCAGAGCGAGAGAAGCACTTTTTGACCAACAATGTGATTCTGACCTTTCAATTTTGATATTGCTCAAAATTAATGGAATTCACTCCCAAATGGTGGTTTATGCTTAAATAACCCTTTTGTAAGCATAATAACACGTTTCCATTGAAAGAAACAGAAATATTCACATGTCAAGTTTTTATGCGTGCAAAATGCTTTTCAGAGCGAGAGAAGCACTTTTTGACCAACAATGTGATTCTGACCTTTCAATTTTGATATTGCTCAAAACTAATGGAATTCAGTCCCAAATGCTGGTTTATGCTTAAATAACCCTTTTGTAAGCATAATAACACGTTTGAATTGAAAGAAACAGAAATATTCACATGTCAAGTTTTTATGTGTGCAAAATGCTTTTCAGAGCGAGAGAAGCACTTTTTGACCAACAATGTGATTCTGACCTTTCAATTTTGATATTGCTCAAAACTAATGGAATTCAGTCCCAAATGCTGGTTTATGCTTAAATAACCCTTTTGTAAGCATAATAACACGTTTCCATTGAAAGAAACAGAAATATTCACATGTCAAGTTTTTATGTGTGCAAAATGCTTTTCAGAGCGAGAGAAGCACTTTTTGACCAACAATGTGATTCTGACCTTTCAATTTTGATATTGCTCAAAACTAATGGAATTCACTCCCAAATGGTGGTTTATGCTTAAATAACCCTTTTCTAAGCATAATAACACGTTTCCATTGAAAGAAACAGAAATATTCACATGTCAAGTTTTTATGCGTGCAAAATGCTTTTCAGAGCGAGAGAAGCACTTTTTGACCAACAATGTGATTTTTACCTTACAATGTTGATATTGCTCAAAACTAATGGAATTCACTCCCAAATAGTGGTTTATGCTTAAATAACCCTTTTGTAAGCATAATAACACGTTTCCATTGAAAGTAACAGAAATATTCACATGTCAAGTTTTTATGTGTGCAAAATGCTTTTCAGAGCGAGAGAAGCACTTTTTGACCAACAATGTGATTCTGACCTTACAATGTTGATATTGCTCAAAACTAATAGAATTCACTCCCAAATGGTGGTTTATGCTTAAATAACCCTTTTGTAAGCATAATAACACGTTTCATTGAAAGTAACAGAAATATTCACATGTCAAGTTTTTATGTGTGCAAAATGCTTTTCAGAGCGAGAGAAGCACTTTTTGACCAACAATGTGATTCTGACCTTTCAATTTTGATATTGCTCAAAATTAATGGAATTCACTCCCAAATGGTGGTTTATGCTTAAATAACCCTTTTGTAAGCATAATAACACGTTTCCATTGAAAGAAACAGAAATATTCACATGTCAAGTTTTTATGCGTGCAAAATGCTTTTCAGAGCGAGAGAAGCACTTTTTGACCAACAATGTGATTCTGACCTTTCAATTTTGATATTGCTCAAAACTAATGGAATTCAGTCCCAAATGCTGGTTTATGCTTAAATAACCCTTTTGTAAGCATAATAACACGTTTCCATTGAAAGAAACAGAAATATTCACATGTCAAGTTTTTATGCGTGCAAAATGCTTTTCAGAGCGAGAGAAGCACTTTTTGACCAACAATGTGATTCTGACCTTTCAATTTTGATATTGCTCAAAACTAATGGAATTCAGTCCCAAATGCTGGTTTATGCTTAAATAACCCTTTTGTAAGCATAATAACACGTTTGAATTGAAAGAAACAGAAATATTCACATGTCAAGTTTTTATGCGTGCAAAATGCTTTTCAGAGCGAGAGAAGCACTTTTTGACCAACAATGTGACTCTGACCTTTCAATTTTGATATTGCTCAAAACTAATGGAATTCACTCCCAAATGGTGGTTTATGCTTAAATAACCCTTTTGTAAGCATAATAACACGTTTCCTTTGAAAGTAACAGAAATATTCACATGTCAAGTTTTTATGTGTGCAAAATGCTTTTCAGAGCGAGAGAAGCACTTTTTGACCAACAATGTGATTCTGACCTTTCAATTTTGATATTGCTCAAAACTAATGGAATTCACTCCCAAATGGTGGTTTATGCTTAAATAACCCTTTTGTAAGCATAATAACACGTTTCCATTGAAAGAAACAGAAATATTCACATGTCAAGTTTTTATGCGTGCAAAATGCTTTTCAGAGCGAGAGAAGCACTTTTTGACCAACAATGTGATTTTTACCTTACAATGTTGATATTGATCAAAACTAATGGAATTCACTCCCAAATGGTGGTTTATGCTTAAATAACCCTTTTGTAAGCATAATAACACGTTTCCATTGAAAGTAACAGAAATATTCACATGTCAAGTTTTTATGTGTGCAAAATGCTTTTCAGAGCGAGAGAAGCACTTTTTGACCAACAATGTGATTTTTACCTTACAATGTTGATATTGATCAAAACTAATGGAATTCACTCCCAAATGGTGGTTTATGCTTAAATAACCCTTTTGTAAGCATAATAACACGTTTCCATTGAAAGTAACAGAAATATTCACATGTCAAGTTTTTATGTGTGCAAAATGCTTTTCAGAGCGAGAGAAGCACTTTTTGACCAACAATGTGATTCTGACCTTTCAATTTTGATATTGCTCAAAATTAATGGAATTCACTCCCAAATGGTGGTTTATGCTTAAATAACCCTTTTGTAAGCATAATAACACGTTTCCATTGAAAGAAACAGAAATATTCACATGTCAAGTTTTTATGCGTGCAAAATGCTTTTCAGAGCGAGAGAAGCACTTTTTGACCAACAATGTGATTCTGACCTTTCAATTTTGATATTGCTCAAAACTAATGGAATTCAGTCCCAAATGCTGGTTTATGCTTAAATAACCCTTTTGTAAGCATAATAACACGTTTCCATTGAAAGAAACAGAAATATTCACATGTCAAGTTTTTATGTGTGCAAAATGCTTTTCAGAGCGAGAGAAGCACTTTTTGACCAACAATGTGATTCTGACCTTTCAATTTTGATATTGCTCAAAACTAATGGAATTCACTCCCAAATGGTGGTTTATGCTTAAATAACCCTTTTGTAAGCATAATAACACGTTTCCATTGAAAGAAACAGAAATATTCACATGTCAAGTTTTTATGCGTGCAAAATGCTTTTCAGAGCGAGAGAAGCACTTTTTGACCAACAATGTGATTTTTACCTTACAATGTTGATATTGCTCAAAACTAATGGAATTCACTCCCAAATAGTGGTTTATGCTTAAATAACCCTTTTGTAAGCATAATAACACGTTTCCATTGAAAGTAACAGAAATATTCACGTTTCTAGTTTTTATGTGTGCAAAATGCTTTTCAGAGCGAGAGAAGCACTTTTTGACCAACAATGTGATTCTGACCTTTCAATTTTGACATTGCTCAAAACTAATGGAATTCACTCCCAAATGGTGGTTTATGCTTAAATAACCCTTTTGTAAGCATGATAACACGTTTCCATTGAAAGAAACAGAAATATTCACATGTCAAGTTTTTATGCGTGCAAAATGCTTTTCAGAGCGAGAGAAGCACTTTTTGACCAACAATGTGACTCTGACCTTTCAATTTTGATATTGCTCAAAACTATTGGAATTCACTCCCAAATGGTGGTTTATGCTTAAATAACCCTTTTGTAAGCATAATAACACGTTTCCATTGAAAGTAACAGAAATATTCACATGTCAAGTTTTTATGTGTGCAAAATGCTTTTCAGAGCGAGAGAAGCACTTTTTGACCAACAATGTGATTCTGACCTTACAATGTTGATATTGCTCAAAACTAATGGAATTCACTCCCAAATGGTGGTTTATGCTTAAATAACCCTTTTGTAAGCATAATAACACGTTTCCATTGAAAGAAACAGAAATATTCACATGTCAAGTTTTTATGCGTGCAAAATGCTTTTCAGAGCGAGAGAAGCACTTTTTGACCAATAATGTGATTCTGACCTTTCAATTTTGATATTGCTCAAAACTAATGGAATTCAGTCCCAAATGCTGGTTTATGCTTAAATAACCCTTTTGTAAGCATAATAACACGTTTCCATTGAAAGAAACAGAAATATTCACATGTCAAGTTTTTATGTGTGCAAAATGCTTTTCAGAGCGAGAGAAGCACTTTTTGACCAACAATGTGATTCTGACCTTTCAATTTTGATATTGCTCAAAACTAATGGAATTCACTCCCAAATGGTGGTTTATGCTTAAATAACCCTTTTGTAAGCATAATAACACGTTTCCAATGAAAGAAACAGAAATATTCACATGTCAAGTTTTTATGCGTGCAAAATGCTTTTCAGAGCGAGAGAAGCACTTTTTGACCAACAATGTGATTTTTACCTTACAATGTTGATATTGCTCAAAACTAATGGAATTCACTCCCAAATGGTGGTTTATGCTTAAATAACCCTTTTGTAAGCATAATAACACGTTTCCATTGAAAGTAACAGAAATATTCACGTTTCTAGTTTTTATGTGTGCAAAATGCTTTTCAGAGCGAGAGAAGCACTTTTTGACCAACAATGTGATTCTGACCTTTCAATTTTGATATTGCTCAAAACTAATGGAATTCACTCCCAAATGGTGGTTTATGCTTAAATAACCCTTTTGTAAGCATAATAACACGTTTCCATTGAAAGTAACAGAAATATTCACATGTCAAGTTTTTATGTGTGCAAAATGCTTTTCAGAGCGAGAGAAGCACTTTTTGACCAACAATGTGATTCTGACCTTACAATGTTGATATTGCTCAAAACTAATAGAATTCACTCCCAAATGGTGGTTTATGCTTCAATAACCCTTTTGTAAGCATAATAACACGTTTCATTGAAAGTAACAGAAATATTCACATGTCAAGTTTTTATGTGTGCAAAATGCTTTTCAGAGCGAGAGAAGCACTTTTTGACCAACAATGTGATTCTGACCTTTCAATTTTGATATTGCTCAAAATTAATGGAATTCACTCCCAAATGGTGGTTTATGCTTAAATAACCCTTTTGTAAGCATAATAACACGTTTCCATTGAAAGAAACAGAAATATTCACATGTCAAGTTTTTATGCGTGCAAAATGCTTTTCAGAGCGAGAGAAGCACTTTTTGACCAACAATGTGATTCTGACCTTTCAATTTTGATATTGCTCAAAACTAATGGAATTCAGTCCCAAATGCTGGTTTATGCTTAAATAACCCTTTTGTAAGCATAATAACACGTTTCCATTGAAAGAAACAGAAATATTCACATGTCAAGTTTTTATGTGTGCAAAATGCTTTTCAGAGCGAGAGAAGCACTTTTTGACCAACAATGTGATTCTGACCTTTCAATTTTGATATTGCTCAAAACTAATGGAATTCACTTCCAAATGCTGGTTTATGCTTAAATAACCCTTTTGTAAGCATAATAACACGTTTCCATTGAAAGAAACAGAAATATTCACATGTCAAGTTTTTATGCGTGCAAAATGCTTTTCAGAGCGAGAGAAGCACTTTTTGACCAACAATGTGATTTTTACCTTACAATGTTGATATTGATCAAAACTAATGGAATTCACTCCCAAATGGTGGTTTATGCTTAAATAACCCTTTTGTAAGCATAATAACACGTTTCCATTGAAAGTAACAGAAATATTCACATGTCAAGTTTTTATGTGTGCAAAATGCTTTTCAGAGCGAGAGAAGCACTTTTTGACCAACAATGTGATTCTGACCTTTCAATTTTGATATTGCTCAAAATTAATGGAATTCACTCCCAAATGGTGGTTTATGCTTAAATAACCCTTTTGTAAGCATAATAACACGTTTCCATTGAAAGAAACAGAAATATTCACATGTCAAGTTTTTATGCGTGCAAAATGCTTTTCAGAGCGAGAGAAGCACTTTTTGACCAACAATGTGATTCTGACCTTTCAATTTTGATATTGCTCAAAACTAATGGAATTCAGTCCCAAATGCTGGTTTATGCTTAAATAACCCTTTTGTAAGCATAATAACACGTTTCCATTGAAAGAAACAGAAATATTCACATGTCAAGTTTTTATGTGTGCAAAATGCTTTTCAGAGCGAGAGAAGCACTTTTTGACCAACAATGTGATTCTGACCTTTCAATTTTGATATTGCTCAAAACTAATGGAATTCACTCCCAAATGGTGGTTTATGCTTAAATAACCCTTTTGTAAGCATAATAACACGTTTCCATTGAAAGAAACAGAAATATTCACATGTCAAGTTTTTATGCGTGCAAAATGCTTTTCAGAGCGAGAGAAGCACTTTTTGACCAACAATGTGATTTTTACCTTACAATGTTGATATTGCTCAAAACTAATGGAATTCACTCCCAAATAGTGGTTTATGCTTAAATAACCCTTTTGTAAGCATAATAACACGTTTCCATTGAAAGTAACAGAAATATTCACGTTTCTAGTTTTTATGTGTGCAAAATGCTTTTCAGAGCGAGAGAAGCACTTTTTGACCAACAATGTGATTCTGACCTTTCAATTTTGACATTGCTCAAAACTAATGGAATTCACTCCCAAATGGTGGTTTATGCTTAAATAACCCTTTTGTAAGCATAATAACACGTTTCCATTGAAAGAAACAGAAATATTCACATGTCAAGTTTTTATGCGTGCAAAATGCTTTTCAGAGCGAGAGAAGCACTTTTTGACCAACAATGTGACTCTGACCTTTCAATTTTGATATTGCTCAAAACTAATGGAATTCACTCCCAAATGGTGGTTTATGCTTAAATAACCCTTTTGTAAGCATAATAACACGTTTCCATTGAAAGTAACAGAAATATTCAAGTTTCTAGTTTTTATGTGTGCAAAATGCTTTTCAGAGCGAGAGAAGCACTTTTTGACCAACAATGTGATTCTGACCTTTCAATTTTGATATTGCTCAAAACTAATGGAATTCACTCCCAAATGGTGGTTTATGCTTAAATAACCCTTTTGTAAGCATAATAACACGTTTCCATTGAAAGAAACAGAAATATTCACATGTCAAGTTTTTATGCGTGCAAAATGCTTTTCAGAGCGAGAGAAGCACTTTTTGACCAACAATGTGATTCTGACCTTTCAATTTTGATATTGCTCAAAACTAATGGAATTCAGTCCCAAATGCTGGTTTATGCTTAAATAACCCTTTTGTAAGCATAATAACACGTTTCCATTGAAAGAAACAGAAATATTCACATGTCAAGTTTTTATGTGTGCAAAATGCTTTTCAGAGCGAGAGAAGCACTTTTTGACCAACAATGTGATTCTGACCTTTCAATTTTGATATTGCTCAAAACTAATGGAATTCACTCCCAAATGGTGGTTTATGCTTAAATAACCCTTTTGTAAGCATAATAACACGTTTCCATTGAAAGAAACAGAAATATTCACATGTCAAGTTTTTATGTGTGCAAAATGCTTTTCAGAGCGAGAGAAGCACTTTTTGACCAACAATGTGATTCTGACCTTTCAATTTTGATATTGCTCAAAACTAATGGAATTCACTCCCAAATGGTGGTTTATGCTTAAATAACCCTTTTGTAAGCATAATAACACGTTTCCATTGAAAGAAACAGAAATATTCACATGTCAAGTTTTTATGCGTGCAAAATGCTTTTCAGAGCGAGAGAAGCACTTTTTGACCAACAATGTGATTTTTACCTTACAATGTTGATATTGCTCAAAACTAATGGAATTCACTCCCAAATAGTGGTTTATGCTTAAATAACCCTTTTGTAAGCATAATAACACGTTTCCATTGAAAGTAACAGAAATATTCACGTTTCTAGTTTTTATGTGTGCAAAATGCTTTTCAGAGCGAGAGAAGCACTTTTTGACCAACAATGTGATTCTGACCTTTCAATTTTGATATTGCTCAAAACTAATGGAATTCACTCCCAAATGGTGGTTTATGCTTAAATAACCCTTTTGTAAGCATAATAACACGTTTCCATTGAAAGTAACAGAAATATTCACATGTCAAGTTTTTATGTGTGCAAAATGCTTTTCAGAGCGAGAGAAGCACTTTTTGACCAACAATGTGATTCTGACCTTACAATGTTGATATTGCTCAAAACTAATAGAATTCACTCCCAAATGGTGGTTTATGCTTAAATAACCCTTTTGTAAGCATAATAACACGTTTCATTGAAAGTAACAGAAATATTCACATGTCAAGTTTTTATGTGTGCAAAATGCTTTTCAGAGCGAGAGAAGCACTTTTTGACCAACAATGTGATTCTGACCTTTCAATTTTGATATTGCTCAAAATTAATGGAATTCACTCCCAAATGGTGGTTTATGCTTAAATAACCCTTTTGTAAGCATAATAACACGTTTCCATTGAAAGAAACAGAAATATTCACATGTCAAGTTTTTATGCGTGCAAAATGCTTTTCAGAGCGAGAGAAGCACTTTTTGACCAACAATGTGATTCTGACCTTTCAATTTTGATATTGCTCAAAACTAATGGAATTCAGTCCCAAATGCTGGTTTATGCTTAAATAACCCTTTTGTAAGCATAATAACACGTTTCCATTGAAAGAAACAGAAATATTCACATGTCAAGTTTTTATGTGTGCAAAATGCTTTTCAGAGCGAGAGAAGCACTTTTTGACCAACAATGTGATTCTGACCTTTCAATTTTGATATTGCTCAAAACTAATGGAATTCACTTCCAAATGCTGGTTTATGCTTAAATAACCCTTTTGTAAGCATAATAACACGTTTGAATTGAAAGAAACAGAAATATTCACATGTCAAGTTTTTATGCGTGCAAAATGCTTTTCAGAGCGAGAGAAGCACTTTTTGACCAACAATGTGATTTTTACCTTACAATGTTGATATTGATCAAAACTAATGGAATTCACTCCCAAATGGTGGTTTATGCTTAAATAACCCTTTTGTAAGCATAATAACACGTTTCCATTGAAAGTAACAGAAATATTCACATGTCAAGTTTTTATGTGTGCAAAATGCTTTTCAGAGCGAGAGAAGCACTTTTTGACCAACAATGTGATTCTGACCTTTCAATTTTGATATTGCTCAAAATTAATGGAATTCACTCCCAAATGGTGGTTTATGCTTAAATAACCCTTTTGTAAGCATAATAACACGTTTCCATTGAAAGAAACAGAAATATTCACATGTCAAGTTTTTATGCGTGCAAAATGCTTTTCAGAGCGAGAGAAGCACTTTTTGACCAACAATGTGATTCTGACCTTTCAATTTTGATATTGCTCAAAACTAATGGAATTCAGTCCCAAATGCTGGTTTATGCTTAAATAACCCTTTTGTAAGCATAATAACACGTTTCCATTGAAAGAAACAGAAATATTCACATGTCAAGTTTTTATGTGTGCAAAATGCTTTTCAGAGCGAGAGAAGCACTTTTTGACCAACAATGTGATTCTGACCTTTCAATTTTGATATTGCTCAAAACTAATGGAATTCACTCCCAAATGGTGGTTTATGCTTAAATAACCCTTTTGTAAGCATAATAACACGTTTCCATTGAAAGAAACAGAAATATTCACATGTCAAGTTTTTATGCGTGCAAAATGCTTTTCAGAGCGAGAGAAGCACTTTTTGACCAACAATGTGATTCTGACCTTTCAATTTTGATATTGCTCAAAACTAATGGAATTCAGTCCCAAATGCTGGTTTATGCTTAAATAACCCTTTTGTAAGCATAATAACACGTTTCCATTGAAAGAAACAGAAATATTCACATGTCAAGTTTTTATGTGTGCAAAATGCTTTTCAGAGCGAGAGAAGCACTTTTTGACCAACAATGTGATTCTGACCTTTCAATTTTGATATTGCTCAAAACTAATGGAATTCACTTCCAAATGCTGGTTTATGCTTAAATAACCCTTTTGTAAGCATAATAACACGTTTGAATTGAAAGAAACAGAAATATTCACATGTCAAGTTTTTATGCGTGCAAAATGCTTTTCAGAGCGAGAGAAGCACTTTTTGACCAACAATGTGATTTTTACCTTACAATGTTGATATTGATCAAAACTAATGGAATTCACTCCCAAATGGTGGTTTATGCTTAAATAACCCTTTTGTAAGCATAATAACACGTTTCCATTGAAAGTAACAGAAATATTCACATGTCAAGTTTTTATGTGTGCAAAATGCTTTTCAGAGCGAGAGAAGCACTTTTTGACCAACAATGTGATTCTGACCTTTCAATTTTGATATTGCTCAAAACTAATGGAATTCAGTCCCAAATGCTGGTTTATGCTTAAATAACCCTTTTGTAAGCATAATAACACGTTTCCATTGAAAGAAACAGAAATATTCACATGTCAAGTTTTTATGTGTGCAAAATGCTTTTCAGAGCGAGAGAAGCACTTTTTGACCAACAATGTGATTCTGACCTTTCAATTTTGATATTGCTCAAAACTAATGGAATTCACTCCCAAATGGTGGTTTATGCTTAAATAACCCTTTTGTAAGCATAATAACACGTTTCCATTGAAAGAAACAGAAATATTCACATGTCAAGTTTTTATGTGTGCAAAATGCTTTTCAGAGCGAGAGAAGCACTTTTTGACCAACAATGTGATTCTGACCTTTCAATTTTGATATTGCTCAAAACTAATGGAATTCACTCCCAAATGGTGGTTTATGCTTAAATAACCCTTTTGTAAGCATAATAACACGTTTCCATTGAAAGAAACAGAAATATTCACATGTCAAGTTTTTATGCGTGCAAAATGCTTTTCAGAGCGAGAGAAGCACTTTTTGACCAACAATGTGATTTTTACCTTACAATGTTGATATTGCTCAAAACTAATGGAATTCACTCCCAAATAGTGGTTTATGCTTAAATAACCCTTTTGTAAGCATAATAACACGTTTCCATTGAAAGTAACAGAAATATTCACGTTTCTAGTTTTTATGTGTGCAAAATGCTTTTCAGAGCGAGAGAAGCACTTTTTGACAAACAATGTGATTCTGACCTTTCAATTTTGATATTGCTCAAAACTAATGGAATTCACTCCCAAATGGTGGTTTATGCTTAAATAACCCTTTTGTAAGCATAATAACACGTTTCCATTGAAAGTAACAGAAATATTCACATGTCAAGTTTTTATGTGTGCAAAATGCTTTTCAGAGCGAGAGAAGCACTTTTTGACCAACAATGTGATTCTGACCTTACAATGTTGATATTGCTCAAAACTAATAGAATTCACTCCCAAATGGTGGTTTATGCTTAAATAACCCTTTTGTAAGCATAATAACACGTTTCATTGAAAGTAACAGAAATATTCACATGTCAAGTTTTTATGTGTGCAAAATGCTTTTCAGAGCGAGAGAAGCACTTTTTGACCAACAATGTGATTCTGACCTTTCAATTTTGATATTGCTCAAAATTAATGGAATTCACTCCCAAATGGTGGTTTATGCTTAAATAACCCTTTTGTAAGCATAATAACACGTTTCCATTGAAAGAAACAGAAATATTCACATGTCAAGTTTTTATGCGTGCAAAATGCTTTTCAGAGCGAGAGAAGCACTTTTTGACCAACAATGTGATTCTGACCTTTCAATTTTGATATTGCTCAAAACTAATGGAATTCAGTCCCAAATGCTGGTTTATGCTTAAATAACCCTTTTGTAAGCATAATAACACGTTTCCATTGAAAGAAACAGAAATATTCACATGTCAAGTTTTTATGTGTGCAAAATGCTTTTCAGAGCGAGAGAAGCACTTTTTGACCAACAATGTGATTCTGACCTTTCAATTTTTGATATTGCTCAAAACTAATGGAATTCACTTCCAAATGCTGGTTTATGCTTAAATAACCCTTTTGTAAGCATAATAACACGTTTGAATTGAAAGAAACAGAAATATTCACATGTCAAGTTTTTATGCGTGCAAAATGCTTTTCAGAGCGAGAGAAGCACTTTTTGACCAACAATGTGATTTTTACCTTACAATGTTGATATTGATCAAAACTAATGGAATTCACTCCCAAATGGTGGTTTATGCTTAAATAACCCTTTTGTAAGCATAATAACACGTTTCCATTGAAAGTAACAGAAATATTCACATGTCAAGTTTTTATGTGTGCAAAATGCTTTTCAGAGCGAGAGAAGCACTTTTTGACCAACAATGTGATTCTGACCTTTCAATTTTGATATTGCTCAAAATTAATGGAATTCACTCCCAAATGGTGGTTTATGCTTAAATAACCCTTTTGTAAGCATAATAACACGTTTCCATTGAAAGAAACAGAAATATTCACATGTCAAGTTTTTATGCGTGCAAAATGCTTTTCAGAGCGAGTGAAGCACTTTTTGACCAACAATGTGATTCTGACCTTTCAATTTTGATATTGCTCAAAACTAATGGAATTCAGTCCCAAATGCTGGTTTATGCTTAAATAACCCTTTTGTAAGCATAATAACACGTTTCCATTGAAAGAAACAGAAATATTCACATGTCAAGTTTTTATGTGTGCAAAATGCTTTTCAGAGCGAGAGAAGCACTTTTTGACCAACAATGTGATTCTGACCTTTCAATTTTGATATTGCTCAAAACTAATGGAATTCACTCCCAAATGGTGGTTTATGCTTAAATAACCCTTTTGTAAGCATAATAACACGTTTCCATTGAAAGAAACAGAAATATTCACATGTCAAGTTTTTATGCGTGCAAAATGCTTTTCAGAGCGAGAGAAGCACTTTTTGACCAACAATGTGATTCTGACCTTTCAATTTTGATATTGCTCAAAACTAATGGAATTCAGTCCCAAATGCTGGTTTATGCTTAAATAACCCTTTTGTAAGCATAATAACACGTTTCCATTGAAAGAAACAGAAATATTCACATGTCAAGTTTTTATGTGTGCAAAATGCTTTTCAGAGCGAGAGAAGCACTTTTTGACCAACAATGTGATTCTGACCTTTCAATTTTGATATTGCTCAAAACTAATGGAATTCACTTCCAAATGCTGGTTTATGCTTAAATAACCCTTTTGTAAGCATAATAACACGTTTGAATTGAAAGAAACAGAAATATTCACATGTCAAGTTTTTATGCGTGCAAAATGCTTTTCAGAGCGAGAGAAGCACTTTTTGACCAACAATGTGATTTTTACCTTACAATGTTGATATTGATCAAAACTAATGGAATTCACTCCCAAATGGTGGTTTATGCTTAAATAACCCTTTTGTAAGCATAATAACACGTTTCCATTGAAAGTAACAGAAATATTCACATGTCAAGTTTTTATGTGTGCAAAATGCTTTTCAGAGCGAGAGAAGCACTTTTTGACCAACAATGTGATTCTGACCTTTCAATTTTGATATTGCTCAAAATTAATGGAATTCACTCCCAAATGGTGGTTTATGCTTAAATAACCCTTTTGTAAGCATAATAACACGTTTCCATTGAAAGAAACAGAAATATTCACATGTCAAGTTTTTATGCGTGCAAAATGCTTTTCAGAGCGAGAGAAGCACTTTTTGACCAACAATGTGATTCTGACCTTTCAATTTTGATATTGCTCAAAATTAATGGAATTCACTCCCAAATGGTGGTTTATGCTTAAATAACCCTTTTGTAAGCATAATAACACGTTTCCATTGAAAGAAACAGAAATATTCACATGTCAAGTTTTTATGCGTGCAAAATGCTTTTCAGAGCGAGAGAAGCACTTTTTGACCAACAATGTGATTCTGACCTTTCAATTTTGATATTGCTCAAAACTAATGGAATTCAGTCCCAAATGCTGGTTTATGCTTAAATAACCCTTTTGTAAGCATAATAACACGTTTCCATTGAAAGTAACAGAAATATTCACATGTCAAGTTTTTATGTGTGCAAAATGCTTTTCAGAGCGAGAGAAGCACTTTTTGACCAACAATGTGATTCTGACCTTACAATGTTGATATTGCTCAAAACTAATGGAATTCACTCCCAAATGGTGGTTTATGCTTAAATAACCCTTTTGTAAGCATAATAACACGTTTCCATTGAAAGAAACAGAAATATTCACATGTCAAGTTTTTATGCGTGCAAAATGCTTTTCAGAGCGAGAGAAGCACTTTTTGACCAATAATGTGATTCTGACCTTTCAATTTTGATATTGCTCAAAACTAATGGAATTCAGTCCCAAATGCTGGTTTATGCTTAAATAACCCTTAAGCATAATAACACGTTTCCATTGAAAGAAACAGAAATATTCACATGTCAAGTTTTTATGTGTGCAAAATGCTTTTCAGAGCGAGAGAAGCACTTTTTGACCAACAATGTGATTCTGACCTTTCAATTTTGATATTGCTCAAAACTAATGGAATTCACTCCCAAATGGTGGTTTATGCTTAAATAACCCTTTTGTAAGCATAATAACACGTTTCCATTGAAAGAAACAGAAATATTCACATGTCAAGTTTTTATGCGTGCAAAATGCTTTTCAGAGCGAGAGAAGCACTTTTTTGACCAACAATGTGATTTTTACCTTACAATGTTGATATTGCTCAAAACTAATGGAATTCACTCCCAAATAGTGGTTTATGCTTAAATAACCCTTTTGTAAGCATAATAACACGTTTCCATTGAAAGTAACAGAAATATTCACGTTTCTAGTTTTTATGTGTGCAAAATGCTTTTCAGAGCGAGAGAAGCACTTTTTGACCAACAATGTGATTCTGACCTTTCAATTTTGATATTGCTCAAAATTAATGGAATTCACTCCCAAATGGTGGTTTATGCTTAAATAACCCTTTTGTAAGCATAATAACACGTTTCCATTGAAAGAAACAGAAATATTCACATGTCAAGTTTTTTATGCGTGCAAAATGCTTTTCAGAGCGAGAGAAGCACTTTTTTGACCAACAATGTGATTCTGACCTTTCAATTTTGATATTGCTCAAAACTAATGGAATTCAGTCCCAAATGCTGGTTTATGCTTAAATAACCCTTTTGTAAGCATAATAACACGTTTCCATTGAAAGAAACAGAAATATTCACATGTCAAGTTTTTATGTGTGCAAAATGCTTTTCAGAGCGAGAGAAGCACTTTTTGACCAACAATGTGATTCTGACCTTTCAATTTTTGATATTGCTCAAAACTAATGGAATTCACTTCCAAATGCTGGTTTATGCTTAAATAACCCTTTTGTAAGCATAATAACACGTTTGAATTGAAAGAAACAGAAATATTCACATGTCAAGTTTTTATGCGTGCAAAATGCTTTTCAGAGCGAGAGAAGCACTTTTTGACCAACAATGTGATTTTTACCTTACAATGTTGATATTGATCAAAACTAATGGAATTCACTCCCAAATGGTGGTTTATGCTTAAATAACCCTTTTGTAAGCATAATAACACGTTTCCATTGAAAGTAACAGAAATATTCACATGTCAAGTTTTTATGGTGTGCAAAATGCTTTTCAGAGCGAGAGAAGCACTTTTTGACCAACAATGTGATTCTGACCTTTCAATTTTGATATTGCTCAAAATTAATGGAATTCACTCCCAAATGGTGGTTTATGCTTAAATAACCCTTTTGTAAGCATAATAACACGTTTCCATTGAAAGAAACAGAAATATTCACATGTCAAGTTTTTATGCGTGCAAAATGCTTTTCAGAGCGAGTGAAGCACTTTTTGACCAACAATGTGATTCTGACCTTTCAATTTTGATATTGCTCAAAACTAATGGAATTCAGTCCCAAATGCTGGTTTATGCTTAAATAACCCTTTTGTAAGCATAATAACACGTTTCCATTGAAAGAAACAGAAATATTCACATGTCAAGTTTTTATGTGTGCAAAATGCTTTTCAGAGCGAGAGAAGCACTTTTTGACCAACAATGTGATTCTGACCTTTCAATTTTGATATTGCTCAAAACTAATGGAATTCACTCCCAAATGGTGGTTTATGCTTAAATAAACCCTTTTGTAAGCATAATAACACGTTTCCATTGAAAGAAACAGAAATATTCACATGTCAAGTTTTTATGCGTGCAAAATGCTTTTCAGAGCGAGAGAAGCACTTTTTGACCAACAATGTGATTCTGACCTTTCAATTTTGATATTGCTCAAAACTAATGGAATTCAGTCCCAAATGCTGGTTTATGCTTAAATAACCCTTTTGTAAGCATAATAACACGTTTCCATTGAAAGAAACAGAAATATTCACATGTCAAGTTTTTATGTGTGCAAAATGCTTTTCAGAGCGAGAGAAGCACTTTTTGACCAACAATGTGATTCTGACCTTTCAATTTTGATATTGCTCAAAACTAATGGAATTCACTTCCAAATGCTGGTGTTATGCTTAAATAACCCTTTTGTAAGCATAATAACACGTTTGAATTGAAAGAAACAGAAATATTCACATGTCAAGTTTTTATGCGTGCAAAATGCTTTTCAGAGCGAGAGAGAAGCACTTTTTGACCAACAATGTGATTTTTACCTTACAATGTTGATATTGATCAAAACTAATGGAATTCACTCCCAAATGGTGGTTTATGCTTAAATAACCCTTTTGTAAGCATAATAACACGTTTCCATTGAAAGTAACAGAAATATTCACATGTCAAGTTTTTATGTGTGCAAAATGCTTTTCAGAGCGAGAGAAGCACTTTTTGACCAACAATGTGATTCTGACCTTTCAATTTTGATATTGCTCAAAACTAATGGAATTCACTTCCAAATGCTGGTTTATGCTTAAATAACCCTTTTGTAAGCATAATAACACGTTTGAATTGAGAAAGAAACAGAAATATTCACATGTCAAGTTTTTATGCGTGCAAAATGCTTTTCAGAGCGAGAGAAGCACTTTTTGACCAACAATGTGATTTTTACCTTACAATGTTGATATTGATCAAAACTAATGGAATTCACTCCCAAATGGTGGTTTATGCTTAAATAACCCTTTTGTAAGCATAATAACACGTTTCCATTGAAAGTAACAGAAATATTCACATGTCAAGTTTTTATGTGTGCAAAATGCTTTTCAGAGCGAGAGAAGCACTTTTTGACCAACAATGTGATTCTGACCTTTCAATTTTGATATTGCTCAAAACTAATGGAATTCAGTCCCAAATGCTGGTTTATGCTTAAATAACCCTTTTGTAAGCATAATAACACGTTTCCATTGAAAGAAACAGAAATATTCACATGTCAAGTTTTTATGTGTGCAAAATGCTTTTCAGAGCGAGAGAAGCACTTTTTGACCAACAATGTGATTCTGACCTTTCAATTTTGATATTGCTCAAAACTAATGGAATTCACTCCCAAATGGTGGTTTATGCTTAAATAACCCTTTTGTAAGCATAATAACACGTTTCCATTGAAAGAAACAGAAATATTCACATGTCAAGTTTTTATGTGTGCAAAATGCTTTTCAGAGCGAGAGAAGCACTTTTTGACCAACAATGTGATTCTGACCTTTCAATTTTGATATTGCTCAAAACTAATGGAATTCACTCCCAAATGGTGGTTTATGCTTAAATAACCCTTTTGTAAGCATAATAACACGTTTCCATTGAAAGAAACAGAAATATTCACATGTCAAGTTTTTATGCGTGCAAAATGCTTTTCAGAGCGAGAGAAGCACTTTTTGACCAACAATGTGATTTTTACCTTACAATGTTGATATTGCTCAAAACTAATGGAATTCACTCCCAAATAGTGGTTTATGCTTAAATAACCCTTTTGTAAGCATAATAACACGTTTCCATTGAAAGTAACAGAAATATTCACGTTTCTAGTTTTTATGTGTGCAAAATGCTTTTCAGAGCGAGAGAAGCACTTTTTGACAAACAATGTGATTCTGACCTTTCAATTTTGATATTGCTCAAAACTAATGGAATTCACTCCCAAATGGTGGTTTATGCTTAAATAACCCTTTTGTAAGCATAATAACACGTTTCCATTGAAAGTAACAGAAATATTCACATGTCAAGTTTTTATGTGTGCAAAATGCTTTTCAGAGCGAGAGAAGCACTTTTTGACCAACAATGTGATTCTGACCTTACAATGTTGATATTGCTCAAAACTAATAGAATTCACTCCCAAATGGTGGTTTATGCTTAAATAACCCTTTTGTAAGCATAATAACACGTTTCATTGAAAGTAACAGAAATATTCACATGTCAAGTTTTTATGTGTGCAAAATGCTTTTCAGAGCGAGAGAAGCACTTTTTGACCAACAATGTGATTCTGACCTTTCAATTTTGATATTGCTCAAAATTAATGGAATTCACTCCCAAATGGTGGTTTATGCTTAAATAACCCTTTTGTAAGCATAATAACACGTTTCCATTGAAAGAAACAGAAATATTCACATGTCAAGTTTTTATGCGTGCAAAATGCTTTTCAGAGCGAGAGAAGCACTTTTTGACCAACAATGTGATTCTGACCTTTCAATTTTGATATTGCTCAAAACTAATGGAATTCAGTCCCAAATGCTGGTTTATGCTTAAATAACCCTTTTGTAAGCATAATAACACGTTTCCATTGAAAGAAACAGAAATATTCACATGTCAAGTTTTTATGTGTGCAAAATGCTTTTCAGAGCGAGAGAAGCACTTTTTGACCAACAATGTGATTCTGACCTTTCAATTTTGATATTGCTCAAAACTAATGGAATTCACTTCCAAATGCTGGTTTATGCTTAAATAACCCTTTTGTAAGCATAATAACACGTTTGAATTGAAAGAAACAGAAATATTCACATGTCAAGTTTTTATGCGTGCAAAATGCTTTTCAGAGCGAGAGAAGCACTTTTTGACCAACAATGTGATTTTTACCTTACAATGTTGATATTGATCAAAACTAATGGAATTCACTCCCAAATGGTGGTTTATGCTTAAATAACCCTTTTGTAAGCATAATAACACGTTTCCATTGAAAGTAACAGAAATATTCACATGTCAAGTTTTTATGTGTGCAAAATGCTTTTCAGAGCGAGAGAAGCACTTTTTGACCAACAATGTGATTCTGACCTTTCAATTTTGATATTGCTCAAAATTAATGGAATTCACTCCCAAATGGTGGTTTATGCTTAAATAACCCTTTTGTAAGCATAATAACACGTTTCCATTGAAAGAAACAGAAATATTCACATGTCAAGTTTTTATGCGTGCAAAATGCTTTTCAGAGCGAGTGAAGCACTTTTTGACCAACAATGTGATTCTGACCTTTCAATTTTGATATTGCTCAAAACTAATGGAATTCAGTCCCAAATGCTGGTTTATGCTTAAATAACCCTTTTGTAAGCATAATAACACGTTTCCATTGAAAGAAACAGAAATATTCACATGTCAAGTTTTTATGTGTGCAAAATGCTTTTCAGAGCGAGAGAAGCACTTTTTGACCAACAATGTGATTCTGACCTTTCAATTTTGATATTGCTCAAAACTAATGGAATTCACTCCCAAATGGTGGTTTATGCTTAAATAACCCTTTTGTAAGCATAATAACACGTTTCCATTGAAAGAAACAGAAATATTCACATGTCAAGTTTTTATGCGTGCAAAATGCTTTTCAGAGCGAGAGAAGCACTTTTTGACCAACAATGTGATTCTGACCTTTCAATTTTGATATTGCTCAAAACTAATGGAATTCAGTCCCAAATGCTGGTTTATGCTTAAATAACCCTTTTGTAAGCATAATAACACGTTTCCATTGAAAGAAACAGAAATATTCACATGTCAAGTTTTTATGTGTGCAAAATGCTTTTCAGAGCGAGAGAAGCACTTTTTGACCAACAATGTGATTCTGACCTTTCAATTTTGATATTGCTCAAAACTAATGGAATTCACTTCCAAATGCTGGTTTATGCTTAAATAACCCTTTTGTAAGCATAATAACACGTTTGAATTGAAAGAAACAGAAATATTCACATGTCAAGTTTTTATGCGTGCAAAATGCTTTTCAGAGCGAGAGAAGCACTTTTTGACCAACAATGTGATTTTTACCTTACAATGTTGATATTGATCAAAACTAATGGAATTCACTCCCAAATGGTGGTTTATGCTTAAATAACCCTTTTGTAAGCATAATAACACGTTTCCATTGAAAGTAACAGAAATATTCACATGTCAAGTTTTTATGTGTGCAAAATGCTTTTCAGAGCGAGAGAAGCACTTTTTGACCAACAATGTGATTCTGACCTTTCAATTTTGATATTGCTCAAAATTAATGGAATTCACTCCCAAATGGTGGTTTATGCTTAAATAACCCTTTTGTAAGCATAATAACACGTTTCCATTGAAAGAAACAGAAATATTCACATGTCAAGTTTTTATGCGTGCAAAATGCTTTTCAGAGCGAGAGAAGCACTTTTTGACCAACAATGTGATTCTGACCTTTCAATTTTGATATTGCTCAAAATTAATGGAATTCACTCCCAAATGGTGGTTTATGCTTAAATAACCCTTTTGTAAGCATAATAACACGTTTCCATTGAAAGAAACAGAAATATTCACATGTCAAGTTTTTATGCGTGCAAAATGCTTTTCAGAGCGAGAGAAGCACTTTTTGACCAACAATGTGATTCTGACCTTTCAATTTTGATATTGCTCAAAACTAATGGAATTCAGTCCCAAATGCTGGTTTATGCTTAAATAACCCTTTTGTAAGCATAATAACACGTTTCCATTGAAAGTAACAGAAATATTCACATGTCAAGTTTTTATGTGTGCAAAATGCTTTTCAGAGCGAGAGAAGCACTTTTTGACCAACAATGTGATTCTGACCTTACAATGTTGATATTGCTCAAAACTAATGGAATTCACTCCCAAATGGTGGTTTATGCTTAAATAACCCTTTTGTAAGCATAATAACACGTTTCCATTGAAAGAAACAGAAATATTCACATGTCAAGTTTTTATGCGTGCAAAATGCTTTTCAGAGCGAGAGAAGCACTTTTTGACCAATAATGTGATTCTGACCTTTCAATTTTGATATTGCTCAAAACTAATGGAATTCAGTCCCAAATGCTGGTTTATGCTTAAATAACCCTTTTGTAAGCATAATAACACGTTTCCATTGAAAGAAACAGAAATATTCACATGTCAAGTTTTTATGTGTGCAAAATGCTTTTCAGAGCGAGAGAAGCACTTTTTGACCAACAATGTGATTCTGACCTTTCAATTTTGATATTGCTCAAAACTAATGGAATTCACTCCCAAATGGTGGTTTATGCTTAAATAACCCTTTTGTAAGCATAATAACACGTTTCCATTGAAAGAAACAGAAATATTCACATGTCAAGTTTTTATGCGTGCAAAATGCTTTTCAGAGCGAGAGAAGCACTTTTTGACCAACAATGTGATTCTGACCTTTCAATTTTGATATTGCTCAAAATTAATGGAATTCACTCCCAAATGGTGGTTTATGCTTAAATAACCCTTTTGTAAGCATAATAACACGTTTCCATTGAAAGAAACAGAAATATTCACATGTCAAGTTTTTATGCGTGCAAAATGCTTTTCAGAGCGAGAGAAGCACTTTTTGACCAACAATGTGATTCTGACCTTACAATGTTGATATTGCTCAAAACTAATGGAATTCACTCCCAAATGGTGGTTTATGCTTAAATAACCCTTTTGTAAGCATAATAACACGTTTCCATTGAAAGAAACAGAAATATTCACATGTCAAGTTTTTATGCGTGCAAAATGCTTTTCAGAGCGAGAGAAGCACTTTTTGACCAATAATGTGATTCTGACCTTTCAATTTTGATATTGCTCAAAACTAATGGAATTCAGTCCCAAATGCTGGTTTATGCTTAAATAACCCTTTTGTAAGCATAATAACACGTTTCCATTGAAAGAAACAGAAATATTCACATGTCAAGTTTTTATGTGTGCAAAATGCTTTTCAGAGCGAGAGAAGCACTTTTTGACCAACAATGTGATTCTGACCTTTCAATTTTGATATTGCTCAAAACTAATGGAATTCACTCCCAAATGGTGGTTTATGCTTAAATAACCCTTTTGTAAGCATAATAACACGTTTCCATTGAAAGAAACAGAAATATTCACATGTCAAGTTTTTATGCGTGCAAAATGCTTTTCAGAGCGAGAGAAGCACTTTTTGACCAACAATGTGATTTTTACCTTACAATGTTGATATTGCTCAAAACTAATGGAATTCACTCCCAAATAGTGGTTTATGCTTAAATAACCCTTTTGTAAGCATAATAACACGTTTCCATTGAAAGTAACAGAAATATTCACGTTTCTAGTTTTTATGTGTGCAAAATGCTTTTCAGAGCGAGAGAAGCACTTTTTGACAAACAATGTGATTCTGACCTTTCAATTTTGATATTGCTCAAAACTAATGGAATTCACTCCCAAATGGTGGTTTATGCTTAAATAACCCTTTTGTAAGCATAATAACACGTTTCCATTGAAAGTAACAGAAATATTCACATGTCAAGTTTTTATGTGTGCAAAATGCTTTTCAGAGCGAGAGAAGCACTTTTTGACCAACAATGTGATTCTGACCTTACAATGTTGATATTGCTCAAAACTAATAGAATTCACTCCCAAATGGTGGTTTATGCTTAAATAACCCTTTTGTAAGCATAATAACACGTTTCATTGAAAGTAACAGAAATATTCACATGTCAAGTTTTTATGTGTGCAAAATGCTTTTCAGAGCGAGAGAAGCACTTTTTGACCAACAATGTGATTCTGACCTTTCAATTTTGATATTGCTCAAAATTAATGGAATTCACTCCCAAATGGTGGTTTATGCTTAAATAACCCTTTTGTAAGCATAATAACACGTTTCCATTGAAAGAAACAGAAATATTCACATGTCAAGTTTTTATGCGTGCAAAATGCTTTTCAGAGCGAGAGAAGCACTTTTTGACCAACAATGTGATTCTGACCTTTCAATTTTGATATTGCTCAAAACTAATGGAATTCACTCCCAAATGGTGGTTTATGCTTAAATAACCCTTTTGTAAGCATAATAACACGTTTGAATTGAAAGAAACAGAAATATTCACATGTCAAGTTTTTATGCGTGCAAAATGCTTTTCAGAGCGAGAGAAGCACTTTTTGACCAACAATGTGATTTTTACCTTACAATGTTGATATTGATCAAAACTAATGGAATTCACTCCCAAATGGTGGTTTATGCTTAAATAACCCTTTTGTAAGCATAATAACACGTTTCCATTGAAAGTAACAGAAATATTCACATGTCAAGTTTTTATGTGTGCAAAATGCTTTTCAGAGCGAGAGAAGCACTTTTTGACCAACAATGTGATTCTGACCTTTCAATTTTGATATTGCTCAAAATTAATGGAATTCACTCCCAAATGGTGGTTTATGCTTAAATAACCCTTTTGTAAGCATAATAACACGTTTCCATTGAAAGAAACAGAAATATTCACATGTCAAGTTTTTATGCGTGCAAAATGCTTTTCAGAGCGAGTGAAGCACTTTTTGACCAACAATGTGATTCTGACCTTTCAATTTTGATATTGCTCAAAACTAATGGAATTCAGTCCCAAATGCTGGTTTATGCTTAAATAACCCTTTTGTAAGCATAATAACACATTTCCATTGAAAGAAACAGAAATATTCACATGTCAAGTTTTTATGTGTGCAAAATGCTTTTCAGAGCGAGAGAAGCACTTTTTGACCAACAATGTGATTCTGACCTTTCAATTTTGATATTGCTCAAAACTAATGGAATTCACTCCCAAATGGTGGTTTATGCTTAAATAACCCTTTTGTAAGCATAATAACACGTTTCCATTGAAAGAAACAGAAATATTCACATGTCAAGTTTTTATGCGTGCAAAATGCTTTTCAGAGCGAGAGAAGCACTTTTTGACCAACAATGTGATTCTGACCTTTCAATTTTGATATTGCTCAAAACTAATGGAATTCAGTCCCAAATGCTGGTTTATGCTTAAATAACCCTTTTGTAAGCATAATAACACGTTTCCATTGAAAGAAACAGAAATATTCACATGTCAAGTTTTTATGTGTGCAAAATGCTTTTCAGAGCGAGAGAAGCACTTTTTGACCAACAATGTGATTCTGACCTTTCAATTTTGATATTGCTCAAAACTAATGGAATTCACTTCCAAATGCTGGTTTATGCTTAAATAACCCTTTTGTAAGCATAATAACACGTTTGAATTGAAAGAAACAGAAATATTCACATGTCAAGTTTTTATGCGTGCAAAATGCTTTTCAGAGCGAGAGAAGCACTTTTTGACCAACAATGTGATTTTTACCTTACAATGTTGATATTGATCAAAACTAATGGAATTCACTCCCAAATGGTGGTTTATGCTTAAATAACCCTTTTGTAAGCATAATAACACGTTTCCATTGAAAGTAACAGAAATATTCACATGTCAAGTTTTTATGTGTGCAAAATGCTTTTCAGAGCGAGAGAAGCACTTTTTGACCAACAATGTGATTCTGACCTTTCAATTTTGATATTGCTCAAAATTAATGGAATTCACTCCCAAATGGTGGTTTATGCTTAAATAACCCTTTTGTAAGCATAATAACACGTTTCCATTGAAAGAAACAGAAATATTCACATGTCAAGTTTTTATGCGTGCAAAATGCTTTTCAGAGCGAGAGAAGCACTTTTTGACCAACAATGTGACTCTGACCTTTCAATTTTGATATTGCTCAAAACTAATGGAATTCACTCCCAAATGGTGGTTTATGCTTAAATAACCCTTTTGTAAGCATAATAACACGTTTCCATTGAAAGTAACAGAAATATTCACATGTCAAGTTTTTATGTGTGCAAAATGCTTTTCAGAGCGAGAGAAGCACTTTTTGACCAACAATGTGATTCTGACCTTACAATGTTGATATTGCTCAAAACTAATAGAATTCACTCCCAAATGGTGGTTTATGCTTAAATAACCCTTTTGTAAGCATAATAACACGTTTCATTGAAAGTAACAGAAATATTCACATGTCAAGTTTTTATGTGTGCAAAATGCTTTTCAGAGCGAGAGAAGCACTTTTTGACCAACAATGTGATTCTGACCTTTCAATTTTGATATTGCTCAAAATTAATGGAATTCACTCCCAAATGGTGGTTTATGCTTAAATAACCCTTTTGTAAGCATAATAACACGTTTCCATTGAAAGAAACAGAAATATTCACATGTCAAGTTTTTATGCGTGCAAAATGCTTTTCAGAGCGAGAGAAGCACTTTTTGACCAACAATGTGATTCTGACCTTTCAATTTTGATATTGCTCAAAACTAATGGAATTCAGTCCCAAATGCTGGTTTATGCTTAAATAACCCTTTTGTAAGCATAATAACACGTTTGAATTGAAAGAAACAGAAATATTCACATGTCAAGTTTTTATGCGTGCAAAATGCTTTTCAGAGCGAGAGAAGCACTTTTTGACCAACAATGTGACTCTGACCTTTCAATTTTGATATTGCTCAAAACTAATGGAATTCACTCCCAAATGGTGGTTTATGCTTAAATAACCCTTTTGTAAGCATAATAACACGTTTCCTTTGAAAGTAACAGAAATATTCACATGTCAAGTTTTTATGTGTGCAAAATGCTTTTCAGAGCGAGAGAAGCACTTTTTGACCAACAATGTGATTCTGACCTTTCAATTTTGATATTGCTCAAAACTAATGGAATTCACTCCCAAATGGTGGTTTATGCTTAAATAACCCTTTTGTAAGCATAATAACACGTTTCCATTGAAAGAAACAGAAATATTCACATGTCAAGTTTTTATGCGTGCAAAATGCTTTTCAGAGCGAGAGAAGCACTTTTTGACCAACAATGTGATTTTTACCTTACAATGTTGATATTGCTCAAAACTAATGGAATTCACTCCCAAATAGTGGTTTATGCTTAAATAACCCTTTTGTAAGCATAATAACACGTTTCCATTGAAAGTAACAGAAATATTCACGTTTCTAGTTTTTATGTGTGCAAAATGCTTTTCAGAGCGAGAGAAGCACTTTTTGACAAACAATGTGATTCTGACCTTTCAATTTTGATATTGCTCAAAACTAATGGAATTCACTCCCAAATGGTGGTTTATGCTTAAATAACCCTTTTGTAAGCATAATAACACGTTTCCATTGAAAGTAACAGAAATATTCACATGTCAAGTTTTTATGTGTGCAAAATGCTTTTCAGAGCGAGAGAAGCACTTTTTGACCAACAATGTGATTCTGACCTTACAATGTTGATATTGCTCAAAACTAATAGAATTCACTCCCAAATGGTGGTTTATGCTTAAATAACCCTTTTGTAAGCATAATAACACGTTTCATTGAAAGTAACAGAAATATTCACATGTCAAGTTTTTATGTGTGCAAAATGCTTTTCAGAGCGAGAGAAGCACTTTTTGACCAACAATGTGATTCTGACCTTTCAATTTTGATATTGCTCAAAATTAATGGAATTCACTCCCAAATGGTGGTTTATGCTTAAATAACCCTTTTGTAAGCATAATAACACGTTTCCATTGAAAGAAACAGAAATATTCACATGTCAAGTTTTTATGTGTGCAAAATGCTTTTCAGAGCGAGAGAAGCACTTTTTGACCAACAATGTGATTCTGACCTTTCAATTTTGATATTGCTCAAAACTAATGGAATTCACTCCCAAATGGTGGTTTATGCTTAAATAACCCTTTTGTAAGCATAATAACACGTTTCCATTGAAAGAAACAGAAATATTCACATGTCAAGTTTTTATGCGTGCAAAATGCTTTTCAGAGCGAGAGAAGCACTTTTTGACCAACAATGTGATTTTTACCTTACAATGTTGATATTGCTCAAAACTAATGGAATTCACTCCCAAATAGTGGTTTATGCTTAAATAACCCTTTTGTAAGCATAATAACACGTTTCCATTGAAAGTAACAGAAATATTCACGTTTCTAGTTTTTATGTGTGCAAAATGCTTTTCAGAGCGAGAGAAGCACTTTTTGACAAACAATGTGATTCTGACCTTTCAATTTTGATATTGCTCAAAACTAATGGAATTCACTCCCAAATGGTGGTTTATGCTTAAATAACCCTTTTGTAAGCATAATAACACGTTTCCATTGAAAGTAACAGAAATATTCACATGTCAAGTTTTTATGTGTGCAAAATGCTTTTCAGAGCGAGAGAAGCACTTTTTGACCAACAATGTGATTCTGACCTTACAATGTTGATATTGCTCAAAACTAATAGAATTCACTCCCAAATGGTGGTTTATGCTTAAATAACCCTTTTGTAAGCATAATAACACGTTTCATTGAAAGTAACAGAAATATTCACATGTCAAGTTTTTATGTGTGCAAAATGCTTTTCAGAGCGAGAGAAGCACTTTTTGACCAACAATGTGATTCTGACCTTTCAATTTTGATATTGCTCAAAATTAATGGAATTCACTCCCAAATGGTGGTTTATGCTTAAATAACCCTTTTGTAAGCATAATAACACGTTTCCATTGAAAGAAACAGAAATATTCACATGTCAAGTTTTTATGCGTGCAAAATGCTTTTCAGAGCGAGAGAAGCACTTTTTGACCAACAATGTGATTCTGACCTTTCAATTTTGATATTGCTCAAAACTAATGGAATTCACTCCCAAATGGTGGTTTATGCTTAAATAACCCTTTTGTAAGCATAATAACACGTTTGAATTGAAAGAAACAGAAATATTCACATGTCAAGTTTTTATGCGTGCAAAATGCTTTTCAGAGCGAGAGAAGCACTTTTTGACCAACAATGTGATTTTTACCTTACAATGTTGATATTGATCAAAACTAATGGAATTCACTCCCAAATGGTGGTTTATGCTTAAATAACCCTTTTGTAAGCATAATAACACGTTTCCATTGAAAGTAACAGAAATATTCACATGTCAAGTTTTTATGTGTGCAAAATGCTTTTCAGAGCGAGAGAAGCACTTTTTGACCAACAATGTGATTCTGACCTTTCAATTTTGATATTGCTCAAAATTAATGGAATTCACTCCCAAATGGTGGTTTATGCTTAAATAACCCTTTTGTAAGCATAATAACACGTTTCCATTGAAAGAAACAGAAATATTCACATGTCAAGTTTTTATGCGTGCAAAATGCTTTTCAGAGCGAGTGAAGCACTTTTTGACCAACAATGTGATTCTGACCTTTCAATTTTGATATTGCTCAAAACTAATGGAATTCAGTCCCAAATGCTGGTTTATGCTTAAATAACCCTTTTGTAAGCATAATAACACATTTCCATTGAAAGAAACAGAAATATTCACATGTCAAGTTTTTATGTGTGCAAAATGCTTTTCAGAGCGAGAGAAGCACTTTTTGACCAACAATGTGATTCTGACC
>NW_027641280.1:0-7500 GCF_949987615.1 Pollachius pollachius
ATATTCAATCATTTTCTATGCATATTCAACTCAACTTAATTCCTAAGATAACTGGGTTACGCATATGTTACTGCTACTGCTATAAATGACTATAATGTTAATTATTAAAGCTGCAGTCTGAACCGTGTGAAAGATTTAGTGGCAGTCCCTTCAACCAACCCCCGCTAAGCAAACATTATTATTATTCTCATTCGATTATACACTAATAAAAACATACTTGTGAATATTAAAGTCTGTTCTGCTAGATGGCACTTAATGCCACACACTGCCCCTTAATTACTGTGATAATTATCAAACAAATGATCATTATGAAAATGTATCCACAACTCTCATGTTTGATGGCTTATTTTCGTTATAGTCGATATCTGCATTGAAACTAAATCCACAGCCAGTAAAAGCCTGGCGTTGTTGGAATAAACTCCTTACAGTTCATTTGATAATGTGTTCTTATATAAAGATACAGCTCAGTCTGCCCTCACAGCTCATACTGTTTAACAACCCCCCAATCCCCCTCTCTCTGTCAGCGACTTGCTGAGCAGGCTTTGAGTGACAGGCTGTCAGAGCTCTGCAGGGTGTCAGGGACGAGGTGAAGGGGGCGGGGCCAGAGAGACAAGCCTTCCTCCTACTGGATCAGCAGCCCCCTGACAGCCCAGGATGGACTCACTGCTTCCTGCCATCCACCCCTGACGACTGGGCAGGGGAGGGGGGGGGGGATGGAGAGAGGATTGGATGGAGGGAAGGATGGATGGAGAGAGAGGGGGAGGGAGGGAGGGAGAGAGGGAGGATTGAGGGATTGATGGGAAGATGGAGAGGGATGGATGGAGGGAGGGATGGAGGGAGGGAGAGATGGAGGGAGAGGGAGGGAGGGAGGGAGAGAGGGAGGGATGGATGGAGGGAGGGATGGAGGGAGGGGGAGATGGAGGGATAGATGGTAGGATGTAGGGAGAAGAGAGGGCTGGTTCCCCGGTCGTAGGCGGGTGAGGTAATTGCCCGTGGGCTAAACTGAGCTAGAGTAGCATGGTTTAAATAGGGAAATACTGATGGTGAGGAAGTAGGAACGTCAACAGAGCTCCGGAAAATCACCAGCCGGGGAACTGTTTAGAGGTGAAAATAACCAACGAGATTTAGTGTTCACCAATTTAGCCTCCTCCTTCTGTTTCCTCAGAATGTTCCTCACGCATAAGGCCTCGGTTCGGCGTTGGCACTCTTCGTCTTTCCTCTGCTTTATTCTCCTCCTTCGTCTGCTGGGATTTCTCCGTCTCCTAATTTGCTCCATTCATCATCCATTACCATGGTGCCGTTGAGCCAGGCTGACCACGAAGACCTCTGGCGCTGTGCTCACCTCTGAGTCTCAGAGGACGGCTCTGTGGAGAAGCCTGATCCCGAAGGTGGGACAAGCTACCATACATACAGTTTATAGATGTAGATGATGTTTTACGCTTTTCCTGTGTACACATAAATCTGTGTGCCTCCTGTTCTCTGCTCCGCTGCTTGGCCCCCCATCTCGTGCTTGGCTTGTGGTTCTGGCCCCAGAGGGACGGTTCCTCCGTTAAGGGCCTCTCCCGCGGGTCGACACGTGAACCACAACAGGGCAGACCTCCCACGGTACGGACTCGCTCCGTTGGGTTCGCTGAACTGTGCACACGATGGTTCCCGTGATTTCCTGCCTGCTCCCATTAAGCGTAATGAGCCCGCCTCACTCTGCCCCAGCAGTTGTTTGCCTCTTTCCTTACAAACAGACAACATCATACCCAGCAGCACTGCCACTACCCCCACCCCAGACCGCACCACCACCACCACCACCAACACCAGTAGCACCACAACCACCACCGCCACCACCACAATCACCACCAGCACCACCAACACCACCATTACTAGTACATCACCGCCGCCAACTCCGCCACCATGGCTAGAAGCACCACCACCACCCCCACCACCACCACCACCACCACCAGTAGCACCACAACCACCACCACCCCCACCTCCAGCACCTCTCCCTTTACTGTAATTCGTGGTTTGATTCCGGTCCAATCCGGTTCTACCACCGACGCTCATCTGTGCCCACTTTAACTGTGTGTTTACAATCCGTTTCCTGCTAACCTAGTCTACCCACTGGGGCTTTGTCGTCCTGCAGACGTTTTTACCCAGAGCGGCTTACAGCGATGCATCTGTTTAGACGCACGTCACTCAGGGGCAGATAAAGGCGTGGCCCGGTGCCCACGGAGGCCTAAGGGGGGGCTGCAGAGCTCGGGGTTCGAGACCGGAGCCTCGACGTCCAAACAACAGAAACCACCAGAGCGGGGGGTTGGCCCTCATGCAGAACACAATGCACTGTACCGCACGCCTCTATCTCATCCTCCTCTTCATACCAGTGGTCTGTCCTCTTCCTCCTCTGACTTCCTGCGGGGAAGGAGCCTAAATTGGAGGAGGCTTTTGGCGGGACATCTGAGCCCCCCCCCCCCCTCCCTGGACAGGAAGGACCCTGGGGCAAGGGGGAGGTAGACACATGGGAGCCGATGTCTGCAAGGGTCTTTTGGGGGGGAGATGGTTTATCCCAGCGGCTGGCAGCAGTGTGGGGGGGGGGAGATGGTTCATCCCAGCGGCTGGCAGCAGTGGGGGGGGCAGATAGCTCTACTGTGCTGCCCTGTCCTGTACCGTCGCCAAACCACTCATGGGGAAAGCGAGAGGATCCTGTGCTGCAAAGCACAGCTTGGACGCCCATGAGAGGAGAGGATCTGAAATTGTGAAGAAATTATCTCTTCACGGGGGCGGGGGGGGGTGTCGGGACTGAAGAGGGAGAGAGAGACAATCCCGCAGCGAAAAGAAGCCACCAGAGGAAGCTGGGGAGTTCAGCGCCGTATCAAAAGACTAACCGAAAACCAACCCCCACCCCCGCCCGGTTTCTTTTCACAATGCAAAGGACCTGTGCGGTGGAGGGCGCATCGGGGCGGCCTGGAACTCATTCCCAGCCCCGGACTCCTGCTGGGTTCTCCACACGCCGCTGGCCGAAGCAATTGCTCTCGCGCGCACTCATGGTTGTCACGGAGACCAGGGCGAGGCGGGTGCTGATAGGCGTGTGGCTTCGTGATTTCTCAAATCTCCCTCCGTCGAGTCGACACGGCTCTGCGTCTTTGTCCTAATCTTTTAAAATAGCTCCGTCTGTGTGTGTTCAGCTGCTGCTGCACTGTGGTCCGCCTGTCACACAGCGATCTGGAAGCCATTTCAGCCCTGCTGTGCTACTGTGTGTGTGTGTGTGTGTGTGTGTGTGCGTGCGTGCGTGCGTGTGTGCATGCGTGCATGTGTGCCCTGTCCCAGTCTCCATCCCCCATCGCCCAGCTAGCTAACTAACCAACTCCAGCTACGGCAGAAACAGATTAACTGGTTCCACAGACGACTGGAATCCAACCGAGGGGTTTTACCCGCGGCCACGTCGACAGACTGTTAGCGGTGACGCTTCTCACCAACAAACACAAACACATCCTGATGCTGTTTAGGCGAGCTGCACGGGAGCTGTTGGGTTTAGGAGCGTTTGGTCTGGCCACTGGAGGCGCTGCCAACGTTTGCCCCGTTCAGACTTTCATTTGAACATAGGGGAGGGCAGACATTAAGCAGGGTGTCTGGGTGTCCTTTCCAAGGAAATCTTAGGCGTCCAAAAACGTAACTTCCTGCATCTGGTGAATTCTTGGGCACACATTTACGAAAAATTTATTTATTTATGTGAAGGCAGAAATTCAGGCATCAAGTCTCAATTCAAAATGTTATGTTATATAATGCAGTGAGGCTGTCAGGCATTCTGTCGGCCTACTGCTGCAAATATTTATCCTCCTGTAGATCAAAGTTTCTCGTTTAATATCATCCCTGCTGAGTCAACACGCAAATAGGCGTGATTTAAGCTGCTGTCCCCTTTTCTGTCGTCTGTTTGGATAACAATTTGTGTGTGTGTGTGTGTGTGTGTGTGTGTGTGTGTGTGTGTGTGTTTGTGTGCATATTTGTGTGTGTGTCTGTGTTGTGAGCCCTGCCCCAGGCATTGTTGCGTGTACGACAAACATTATTGCGGTTTCTCAGGATAAACTCCAAAATTTCTTTCATACTTTAATGGGGGGAGGGGGGGGGAGCAAATCCACGTGTTTGAAATATTGAGGGGGATATAGCTCCGACGTTCCCCTGACCTCTACACCTATGGTTTTAAATATGCAAATAAAAGAGTAATATAATATTACATTCAAGATACATGCATAAAGTTAAGAGTGTACAATGGTTTATTTCAAACCTGTAGTCTACCGATTGTGTGTCTGTATGTGCGATCTATATGACTCTCCAAGGAGCTGGATGCACACCTTTATATTTGTTCAGCAACAGTCTCTTCTCTCTGTTCAATCTCCCTGATGTGTGTGTGTCTGTCTGTGTGTGTGTGTGTGTGTGTGTGTTTGTGTGTGTCTGTGTGTGTAACTGTGCTCTTTCTAGCTCTGCAAATACCACCTCTCTCTTCTCCTCTTTGAAACACCACTTACAAGGTTGGTTGCCACTCCTGACCTTCTCAACCCCTAACCCTGCAGAGCTTCCCCTGTCTGGTACGTTCTCATCCCCTCCTCTTCACCGTTTCCTCCGCTCTCTGACCCCCCCCACCCCCTGACTCCCTGTGTCCCCCTCCCCCCCCGATGGCTGCAGGACGTGCTCCCTACGCTCGCCCTCTGATCTGAACCTGGGCCCGGCCGTGTGACTCGTTCATCTCTTTAAATCTCTCCGTCGATCTCTCTTTCTTCTGCTCTATTTATGTCCGGGTCTTTGCTGGGTCGGTGCCTTCGCACTACGAAGAGACGTCATGGGGAAAACGCTGTCGTTTACAGTAGGCTGGGTCTTCCAGCGGAACGGTGTGAGACTCGTCTGTCACCTTCCCCCCGCAGTGGGCGGTGCACCCCCAGATGTGTCTGGACAGGTTTGTCAGTCGAGAGCCACGGTGGGATGGAGACTGTGTTACCGCCACTTCAAGCAGGATATATATGATGTATAGTCGCAGATGTAGTGGAGGTGGCTGGATGTGGATGTGTATGTGTGTGCATGGATTCTTCTGTGTGCACATTGTTGCGTTGTGTGTGTGCATGTGTGTGCGTGCGTTTGTGTGTCTGTCTGTTTATGTGTGCTTGCGTACAAGTGTGTGTGTTTGTGCAAATGTGTTTGTATGTTTGCATGTGTGGGTTTATGTATATATTTGTGTATATTTGTGGTAATTTGTAGGTGTCTGTACCTGTATGTGTGTGTGTTTGTGTGTGTTTGCGTGTGCTTGCATGCCTGGGTGTGTGTGTGTGTGTGCGTGCGTGTGTGTGTGTGTATACCTGTTGGCGGGCGTGGAGAACACCCCCAGGATGATGTCGCGGCCGTGCATCCTGATCACCGGGCTGGTGGAGTGCAGCAGGTTGAAGTAGAAGTGCGAGTCGCCCGGAACGGAGCAGTTCAGCCGCGCCTTGAGGAACGAGGACCACTGCTTCTCCAGCACCCGCTGGGACCCCCCCAGGTCCTTCTTACAGACGCGAGCCACACGGGACACCATCACCTGGGCACAGGCAGGAGTCAACACAACCTCAGACGGCCCCACAACACCCAGCAGCAGTTTGAATAACACACTAATAACGACGGAGAAGTGAGGCATGATAATGAAAGGGTCCTCCGGAGATGATTCATAGGCCACGGGCAGTTCATACTTTGTCTTTGAGTAAAAAAAATTGTATTTGTTCCTTTTTAAGCGTTGCTGAATGGATCGCACTGAACATTAAACACAATACACCTCTGCGGTACTTGTTATTGTAATTTAACAACAAGGACAAATTATTTTGTAATAAAAGCATGCAAATAAAAGACGGATACAAAGTCATATACACCAGCTCCTAAGATTATCAATCTTAGATACTGCAAGTGTAAGCGTTGCATTTCTTTATTTCTTAGAAAATAAAACTTCAGTATAAACAGCAGAATGAGAGTGCCTCTGCTCTGGAGAAATGATTCACTGGGAAGACCTTTCTACGGCTCAACCCTGTTTTGGATTGAATATTGTTTATGAATTTAAAATGTAAAATCAATTATTCATTCAAATGTCAGTGGATCTCAAAACTGCCTTTTTGGAGTAAATCCCTGATGATCGGCTAATAATTTCTGTGTGTGTGTGTGTGTGTGTGTGTGTGTGTGTGTGTGTGTGTGTGTGTGTGTGTGTGTGTGTGTACAGTTAACGCACACACACACACACACACACACACACACACACACAGACACACACACACACACACACACACACACACACTCTCTCGCTGTTAACACGCCAAACCAAGCAGCCTAGCACAAACACATCCCTCCCCCAGCTGGGAAACATTAACTTATCAAAAGAAGAAAAATTCCTCTGCCAATGGCTGACTCATCTTATGTTTAATAATCTTTTATGTGCACGTTTTCTCTTTCCCTAGTTCTATCCAGGTTCTGTAGGGTTCGGTAGGGTCTGTCCCCTAACAGAGGCTAATACAGATGGCCATGTTTGCACATGTCCTGTTCAAATATGCAGAAAAATAAATACAAGCACTAAAGGTCAGTCCCATCCCTGGCTCTGCAGCAACAGCTGATATTGACATTCAGATAATGATGGTGGGAAAAACATTAGGGTCAGTGTAGCGTTTTATAGGCTGGCATTATGCAAACATTTTCATATTATTTCCAAATTAATGTGAGCATCCAGGCTGTGCGTGTGTTAAAGGAACGCCTTGTTTGTGTTTATTGTGCATGATTTTCTCTCCTATATTTCACAAACTTAACCTTTGGACACCTTGTGGTTAACCGCTCGTACCTTCTCAAGGTAGTTGAACTCCATGGCCATTTCCCGGAAGAAGAAATAGATATGAGGCCCCCACTCCACGGCACTGACAAAATAGGGCTCTGGAAGAGAAGAGAAAACAAGGGAGAAGACGGATAAGAACAAAGAGAGAGAACAAAAGAGAGAGAGAGAGAGAGAGAGAGAGAGAGAGAGAGAGAGAGAGAGAGAGAGGAGCAGAGATTATGGATGGATTAAAAGTAGATGGTGAAATAACAGGCAAGAGGTAAATAAAATATAGATGAAGGGCGAGCGCCGGCGATGGCTCAGTGTGGAATCAGACGGTGAACAATCGTTGAAACCCCGAACACGCAGGCAGCGCAAAGGCTCAGAAGAAGAATACGAGCGCCGCGGTTGGACGGCTCGTTACATCATGCGCTGCAGCGAGACTGCGCCCCGTAACCGACCAGCCTGTTGCTATGGGCTCCAGGAGGCCGGTCTCTGACCCCAGGGAGGGGGGCTGAGTAATATGAGTGGTCCCTTTTCATTACCTGTTTAGTCATTCAGCACGCGCTTTATCTACTGAACTTGGGCCGCTTGCTCAAGGTCGCTAACAGGAAGGCTCAGACATCGAGCCAAAGAGACAGGGGCCACAGAGACAGGGGCCACAGCGACAGGGGCCACAGCGACAGGGGCCACAGAGACAAGGG
>NW_027641280.1:10000-14796 GCF_949987615.1 Pollachius pollachius
CTATGAAATCAAACCATCCAGAGGCGTCGTTTCATTAAAAGCAGGCTATAAATAACGCCGCGCTCTCGCTCCCTAACAGGTCCCCGGGGGGGTACTGCCTCCCAGCCCCCGACAGGTGTGTACCGCCGCCTCCAGATTAGTCATTAGAGGCCGACTCTGAACGCACGAGACGCTGCGATGCGTCGCACGCTCTCGCCCCAAACCGACGCTTAAAGTCACGCGCATCTCTCCTCCGGTTTGACGATGGAACTGAGGAATCGTTCACCTTTCCCCCCCGGCTTTATCAGCCCTCGCCGCAGTGTCAGCCGTTAAAGCGTTTCCTCCAGGGTAACGCGAGGCGTCGGCCGGGGGAGGAGTCAGGGTTCACCTGCTGGCAGCGCTTTGAAGAATTCATTGAAGCCGTCGTCGAGGGAGACGGCGACTGTTGTCAAGACTCCGGGAATGATGAGAACGCCGGGTGCTGACTCTGAGAGCCTTTAGAACAGAGGGGGTCAGGGGGCGGGGTGAGGCTCACAGGTGCTCTGTCTGTCAGCTGCTTCAATGTGGGATTCAAGTCAAGTCACATCCTCCTCCCAAGTCGTGCTGGTTTACCGCCTTCTCACCTCTACCTCCTCCCGGCCCCCTCACACACACACACACACACACACACACACACAAGCACACACAAACACACACGCACACACACTCTCACTGCCCCCGCCCTCCATCACCTGGTGACTTTGCATAGAGGAACATATGGTCCACACTTCAATGCGGAAAAAGCGACAGTGACACCCCCAAAAAAAACGAACTGTAAAAAAATATCAAACACCCCCCCCCTTCGCCCCCCTCCACCCCTTCTCCCCCCACCTCCTCCAACCCTTCTCCCCCCCACCTCCTCCACCCCTTCTCCCCCTCCTCCTCCAACCCTTCTCCCCTTCCTCCTCCCCCCCTCTCCCCCACCCCTTCTCCCCCCCCTCTCCCCCTCCGTGAGTGCTCTCCGCCCCAGTTCCCCCTCCACAGTTCTCTGTGATGATGTGTCTCTGCGGCGCTACGCTAACAGGCTCACCAGGCCACAGAGCAGTAACAGGCTGCCTCGTCTGCGCCTGACACGCTCTCGGTGCCTCAGAGCAGATCCCCGTCCTACGGGAGCCCGCCGTTTACACTGCCAATGGAGCCGCGCTGAGCCCCTTTCAGATGTGGCATTTCGTACTAATTGCCTTCGTCAGCATTGTTGTTGTTGTTTGTTTGGATCCCGTCGTCATGCCCGCCGGTTTTCGAGCCACACCCTCATGAAGAGTTCATGAAGTAGGCCGTGTCAATCATGAACCCTGGCGAGCTCCACTCACAGGCCTGATATATTTAGATATTTAGAGGTTTACACTGGGTAGATAAATAGATCTTGTGTGTGTGTGTGTGTGTGTGTGTGTGTGTATGCGGGACTTACGGTGTAATTAGCGCACATCGGGTTGAAGGCGTTGGTCCCGCAGATGAAGAGACCGCCGCCCGCCTTACTGAGCAACACCTTCATGAAGTTACGGCACTCGTCCTATCACAGACGAGAGAGAGAGAGAGAGAGAGAGAGAGAGAGAGAGAGGGAGAGAGATAGAGGGAGAGGGAGAGGGAGAGAGATAGAGGGAGAGGGAGAGAGAGAGAGAGAAAGAGAGGGAGAGGGAGAGAGAGAGAGAGAGAGAGAGAGGGAGAGACAGAGAGACAGGTTACTTTTATGAAGGAGTGTAGACTGAACTTTAAAAGCCGTAAAAAGTAAAAAATGTAAATGAATGAAATAACGAACCAAGTGACTTTTCAGGGGATTATGCGACCTGAGTGAGACTGAGTGAGACGAAGCCCTTGAGTGCTGTGGTTTGTGCACAATTAGGTGTGCCAATCACGCTATCAAGTCTAACAGACCTAAAGTATGTTCACAGACACACACACATACAAACACACACTCAAACACACATGGATTGAAACGCAAAAAACACACACGTACACTCACACACACGCACATACTGACGCACACACACATACACACTCACACACACGCACACACAAAGACACGTGTACAAACCTTCCTGGCACACACACACACACACACAGTCACACGGCGACAGACCCTGGCTGCACGGCGGCGGTGTCTATGAGTGACAGGTGATAATCCAAGCCTCCTCGGGGTTGTAAAACAAACAGTAGATTAAAAGCTCATTTCTACCCAGTAAGCCCTCAGAGTTGATCAAGCTTCCCTAATAACAGTACAAAGGCAGTCTTCTGCCAACATGGGCTTCGGGAGATTCCACTGGCAGCCACATTTATTTACAGAAAAAAACCACCATGGGTTTTAAAATATACATGTGTCCGTATATCAGGAGTTAATGCACACCCTGCAGCCAATCAGAATCGAGCATTCCCCCGGACCGTGGTATAAATATATATATTTCCTGTTGTATAGGGGTTCTGAACGCAACAGACTGGCGAAGGTTGGAGTTCCGGAATACCAAACAAGCCAATCAGCAAGCATGCAGCAGGTCAGGTGGTTAGAGCCCACTCTGGGCGTGTGGTGTGGCTACAGAGTGACATACTGGGACTGCTGGGTGATACTCATGGCCGCTCTGACTGGGGCCACCTGTGTGAGTGTGTCTCACACCAGCTCTGACCCAGCCAGGATGGCACCAGTGCAGCCACACGCACACACACACACACACACACACACACACACACCCACCCACACACACACGCACACGCGCACACACACACACACGCACATTCCCTCAACGGCATTGAAACACAGATACTCTTCAACCCCAATGCACTGATGTCAGTTGAAAAAAAGAAGTGTGTGGTTTTGATGTGGTTGGGGAATGAATGTGTTTGTGTGTGTGTGTGTGTGTGTGTGTGTGTGTGTGTGTGTGTGTGTGTGTGTGTGTGTGTGTGTGTGCGTGAATGAATCGAGGTGTGAAGGAAGATATGAGAGAGAGGGTAGGCGCTGTTCCAGATGCTCCGGCTAAACCCCCCCACCCCAACCACCAAGCCGCTGGTACTGAAGACATTGCGTGTGTTTTGATGTGTATAACAGCCATTGAACGTACCACCAGTACGTGCACCACTCTGTATGGTGGAGTAACATGTGTTGGTTGGGGGGGTCGGCATGGCGACTAATGCCTCAATTATAATAAACGCGAGAGTAAAGACGCGTGTTCGAGTGTGGAGAGGAAGAGGGAGCAGAAGCAACCCATAGAATATTACGATCAAAAACGTGAAGAGGGATAAACAAACTGGCAGACCGGAAGAAACAGCAACCCACGGTGAGGACTCACATGGGAGGGACCTTTAAGAGATGTTTACTACACCCACACTCAACTCCGCTCACATGCATACTTCATGCCTTTTTTCCAAGGGGACTCGGTGCGTTTGACACCCTGCTGGAGTCACAGAGAATCTCTTCCCCTCAACATGGCGCTGTACCCAGACAGCCTGGCAGGCTCAGAGGCTTCCTTATTAAGCTGCGTTACATGTAGTCACAGCCTCTTGAAGTCTCCTCCAAGTCTCTGGCGGCTTGGTCTCACCCACCGAACGCTACATGTGCTGGAGCACGCGTCGTATGGCTTTATGAAGCGCTGTAGCTCGTGTGTATGCCGATACTGTGTCTGGGTGAGCGTCATTTGTCAAATGAAAGGACTTCATTAGTCTGATCATTTTTATGGAGTTTTATTCTCCGAATTTTTGATGATATTGAGAGTCATGGTTTACCTTTCCGACTGCCTCCATAAACACATCTCTCCTCCATAGTGTCTCCGTCCCTTCCTAAATTGCCCTATACTCAGTATATTTTATAAAGCTGCTTTCCGCTCCATTATCCAAATCACTGCACAGAATTAGCAAATGTATTTTTTGCAGGATTAACTTTTTTTTCTAATTGGTTTGCAACGCAAGGACAATCCTCTCTCTCCAGTGAAAGGCTTAACAGCAACATTATATAACAAAATATTATTATAAAAGAAAACCTATTATTACTTTTACAACAGCCCCCACAAATGTCATAGCATTTGTGTTTTTATATGTTTGTATGCAGGTCATTTGTGTGTGAGTATGTGTTTGTGTGTGTTATTATATGTGACTTTTTGTGTGTGCACATGTGTTTGTGTGCGCAATGCATGTGTGTGAGTGTGTGTGTGTGTGTGTGTGTGTGTGTGAGAGAGTGATTGAGTGTGTGCAGAGGATGTTTGTGTCAGAGAGTTTGTGTTTGTGTGCGCCATGTGTGTGTGTGGGGTGGGTGTGCGTGTTTGTGTGTGCGTCACTGAGAGAGAGTGAGTGTGTGCCGTGTGTGCCGTGTGTGTGTTTGTGTGCGTTGTTTGCCATGTGTGTGTGGGTGGTTGTGCGTGTTTGTGTGTGCGTCAGTGAGAGTGAGTGAGTGTGTGTGTGTGAGCTATGTGTGTGTGTGGGTGGGTGTGCGTGTTTGTGTGTGCGTCAGTGAGAGAGAGTGAGTGTGTGTGTGAGTGGTGCCATGTGTGTGTGTGGGTGTATTGTGTGCGTGTGTGTGTTTGCCATGTGTGTGTGTGCTTCTGCGTCATCCCAGCTCCATCACAGCACAGATGCGTGTTCATGTCACTCTCCTGCTGTTTGTCAGCGGCGCCGTGGCTGCCCGCCGGTGGCTCCGGACCGTAATCACAATGCCAGATGAAGCTTTTTAATAACACCTTCCCCCCCCCCCCCTCTGTGCTGACATCTCAGAGTGGCTAATAAATATTAGCAGGAGCTCAATGGCTCCAGGGAGGGGGGAGTTCTGCAGTGCAGAATCGGCAGCTCTGGGCTGAGCTCAC
>NW_027641279.1:0-8006 GCF_949987615.1 Pollachius pollachius
CAGACATGTGTGTGTGTTTGTCCCCATTCTCATTGTTTTCTTGCGTTTGCATTTTATATTTAACATAACGCCAAACGGATATGAATCAAATGTATACACACACAATAATAGTAGGCTACTGTACAACGATAAATTGTTTTTTCTCTTTCCTCTGACAAATGTACTTATTGTGAATGTAAATGCCCTCAATGTAAAAGCAAATGTAAAAGGACCTGCTTATGCAGAATCCAAGCAGTAGTTTACAGCACGTTAATTAGCCTTGTCCGAGCACAGCAAGACTCTGCCTGAGATAGTCCCTAGATTACGATCAATAACTCAGTCCCATAATGTCACGTCAATGACGGGCATTAATCTGCCTGGCTGTGTCACTGTATTAGCATGTCAATCGTCCTTTATTTTTCTCACTCTGTGTGCATGTGTGTGTTTGTGTGTTGCAGGTACAGGCTTGTATGGAGATGTAATCTGTGCCTCTTCTTGATCTTAACCACACTAGATTTCAGAGAACCAATATTCTTTCAAATAAAGCTGTGTGTGTGTGTTGTGTCTGCGTGTGTGTCTGTGCGTGCACGCACTCCTGTGGTGAAATTGCCTTGACCGCTGCGTTATTGGTATTTAATTATCAATTACAGCGGCCTCCAATCCCAGGACAGAGAGATGGTGTGTGTGTGTATGGGAGGAGGAGAAGGAGGGGGAGGGGTGGTGATGTGGGGGGGGTGTTTAGTGTCGTGTGTGTGGAGGTGATAATGAATACAGAGCTGCCATTAGGAGAGTAACCGGGCTCTCTGTGGCTGGGGAGACGGGGCGGGTGTGTGTGTGTGTGTGTGTGTGTGTGTGTGTGTGTGTGTGTGTGTGTGTGTGTGTGTGTGTGTGTGTGTGTGTTTGTGTGTGCGTGTGTGTGTGTGGAAGAGGGGGTGTTTGCTGGTGTACGAGCGCAGCCCAAGACAAAAGAACACTCACAATATCCCCTCGTTCACTCTCTCTCTCTCTGTTTTTCTCTCTGGCTCTCGCTGTTCCTCAACGTGTTTTTGTCTCTCTCCTCGGCTGTCTCTCCCAGTGCCTCCAGTCTCCCTGTGTTTTTCACCAGTCCATGCAGGCCGAATCCATCATTATCTCTTTGTATCTTTAACCCTGTCTTGTCTTGCTTATTTTGCATCCAAGACCTCAAACACACAGTGCTATCACAGGGGGTCATTTACACACACGCGCACAGGCAAAGGCATGCACTGACACACACACGCAACCACGCTCACACACACACACACTTACGATACACGTACACACACACACACACAGACATGTACACATATACAGTACATAGACACATACACAGACAAATACACGTGTACACTTAAAAATATGTACACGTGCACGCACGCACGCACACGCAGGCGCACAGACACACACACTTACGATACACGCACATACACGCGCACACACACACACATATACAATACATAGACACATACACACAATACACATGCACACTTAAATATATACACACACACACACAAAGGGCTGTCATCTCAAACACAAACAGAGGGTCTCTATTTACTCTGGGGGTCATCTTTGAAGCTGGCAGTGGATCTATTTGAAAGCCTGCCCGTTCTTGTGCAGCATATCATTACTGGGATACTGCGTCTCCACATGGGCTTCCATTGTGGCGATGTCTCGGCCAGAGTGCATCATTAAAAACATGCAAATAAAAAGGCAGGAGTTGAAATAAAATACACCAAAACGATTTGGTTTATTTACAGACACTAATATACGGACCCGCATTCGTGCAGTGCAGACATTTAAATTTACCTTCATGTGCATAATAAAATTAAAATGTGTGTGTTCTCTTACCAAACCATTGAAGTAAGGTTTTTTCTCAGAATAACGTCGTCCTCTCCGTCTTGATCCAATCTGTTGTTACCGACCGCACTTATTTTTACGGTTTTCCATTGCGTCAATACAGGTAGAGTCTCCTCTATGAGCTGAGAGGGCTGAGGGCGGAATGTTCAACAGGCAGGCAGACAGACAGGCAGGCAGGCAGACAGATGGACAAGCAGGCAGACAGATGGACAAGCAGGCAGACATGCATGCAGACAGGCAGACAGACAGACAAGCAGGCAGACAGGCCTTCAGACAGACAGGCAGGCAGATAAACAAGCAGGCAGACAGGTAAGCAGATAGATAGACAAGCAAGCATAGAGGCAGGCCGACAGACAGACAGACAGACAGACGGACAGAAGAAAAAGCAAGCAGAGAGGTGGCAGACAGATAGACAAACAATGCAGTGAGGTGGACAGACAGAAAGACTGACATACCGACTTCTACAAATGGGAAAAAAATATATTAATCTCAACCAAGAAGGATGTTTTTTTATTAATAACTGGCTTTCGTGCCCTCAGCTTTTCATATCCAGTTTTTATTTCAGTAATTTCCAGAGATGGATTTTAAATTGAAAGCGACAAGCAATTGCGAATTTGGCACAGGCTGACCATAAAGGAACTAACACAGAAATGTTAAGTATTCCAATGTGTGAACGATTTAATTTTGAAGATATGCGGTAATGAACAGGCCACGAGACGAACACAATATGCCTCCTGAAACATGACCATATATGGGCATCGCGGCCACGGCTGCTTTTAAACACTCGGGAGTAGATCCGCCTAATAAACCTTAATAATGAGCCGTCTCTCATGCAGCAGCAGGTTAATAAAAGCCTGCGTTCCGCCCAGGGAGGTGTCACACGGCATTATGTCAGTGTGATCACATGGAAACCGTCCGTCCTGTTCCTCCACCACGTCAACACCCTCGGTGTCGTCGCTGATAATAACCCAACACAGGGCATCACACCGCGAGGCTCTTTGTTCGTTCCCTTCGTGCTTTCTCTGGTTAAAGGTTAGAATTAAGCTCAATCTGGTTTCCATGAAGAGCGGCTCCCTTTTAAACGTGTAAACCTTTTGAATAAATAAGACGATGGATAAATGGTTCGTCTCGCGCCGTTGTACCGTCCTAATTCGAGGCAACAGCCCCACGAGAGCACATGTCTCACGTCAATGCAATGAGTGGTGACCGAAGTCGATTATGGCGGCACTATTCACAACAAGTGTTTAGTTGGTTTATTAGAAACCGATCAATAAATGTGTTTTGATGCAGGTCAAATGGAACAGGTCGACGTGCAAAGCATCTCACGTGTCTCGTGCGCAAGTGACAAGGCAGAGGCGCGTTGCTTCGCACGTCTTGGGCGCCTTGCCAAGCCGTTCTCGTCAGCTCAGGGCTGCGTTCCTAATCGCGTACTTTTTATTTTTATTTTTTTTAACTTGTAGAATGTACTGCAGCTACCCATACAAAGTACATATCGTTGAACACAGTATGGAGATAAGCAGGCTGTAGTATGTAACCCCGTCAGGGACATACTACAGGTGATTTAGCTGATCAGCACACCTGTAGTGCAGCCCACACACCTATCTTCTGCTTCAAAGGATTGTGGGGAAGTATCGCCCCAAAAAGCATGCTGGCTTGCATGCTGCGAAACGTGACCGGATGTAGTACAACATCCTGATATTTTAGACAAACTGCATTTTCCATACCATGGATTGGGACATGCTACGTCACATGCTTACATGCTATTGTGGCATACTTAATGGTATGGTGGTATGGGTACTGGAACGCAGGGCAGGGCCTGGGTGTGACACTGATCCAACCTGTAGGGTTAAGACAGGACTCAACTCTTTCTCCTCCTGATGACATTTAAGTTAATTGTTGAAGTCCATGCTTATTGTATGTTATTCGTCCTTGCACTTAAATTTTTTACAAAGCATTGTGTAAAATCTTATACTAGCTATCTTTGTTGTATATGGGGAATGGGTTAACCTAGTGATTATTAGGGCTCGGCACTTGGTTCTATGAACATACTTACTGTACCGACAGCGATATTGTTGTTTCACCTTCTTCTGAAAAAAATGAACTCATTGTAAGCCGCTTTCGTTAAAGCGTCTGCTAAAATGTAAATGTTAATGATTCCTCTTGTTAAAAATGAGATTGTTTATGACGAGCGAGGAAAGGCCAGGGAAATGTTTTCGATCTTTGTGTTGGTGTTCAATCTCTTTTTTCTATATTTTTCACATCAATCTCAGTAACATATTTTGTATCGTTTGTAGCCTTTATTAAACCGGATCCGTAAAAAATGTATAGCTTAAGCACATTTTAAAGCAATTTGACCCTTTTATTAAACGTACAGTACATTCATTTAACCTCTTGAAATGGACCTACCTTTTGTAATTTAATGCTATTTTCTTTGTCAGTGAGACAAGACAATATAAATGCCTAAGATATGTTTCTTATTCAATAGGTTTATGTTTTTTGGTATATATTATATTTAGGTACTGTATATAATATTGCAAAGACTTTGCCTTCAGATGTTAACCAACGCATTTGTAAAAGCCCCGCAATAACATTAATTAGATGGATAATAAACAAATAAAAATTGGCTGTTTGCCAAGGCTGCAGGATTCTCAGTATCCAAAAAAACTGCCAACTGTTGTTTTTGGAATAACAACCACCTAACATCAATGGGTTGCCTAGCTTTTGGGGCAGGACCCCTAATTATTGTGAAAGGCTGACAACAAAGGTGGAGCAGGTAACAGCTGTTTGCCGGCCTTTTCGGGAAACCTCCGTGATGACCTCATTATAGGTGTGTTATCGCAGCCAGGAACGCAATGGAGCAGCATGTATGACATAGTTGACATGTCTCAAGATTACCATTTCTCCAAGCTAAGGGAAATGAATGCTTGCAGCAGTTCAGATATTACTATACCACACGCAAGGAGACCTGGAGACGGATAGACAGACAACCATGCAGACAGACTGAGAGACAGACGGAGAGTTAGACCTGGATACAGACAACCAGACAACCAGGCAGACAGACAGACAGACAGACCTAGAGACAGACAACCAGATAGACAGACTGAAAGGCAGACAGACCTTGAGACAAACAGACGGACAGAATGAGAGTCGGACAGAATGAGAGTCAGACAGACCGATAGACCTGAAGACGGGCCGAGAGAGAGAGAGAGAGAGAGAGAGAGAGAGAGAGAGAGAGAGAGAGAGAGAGAGAGAGAGAGAGAGAGAGAGAGAGAGAGAGACGGTGGGTTTGGGCTGTGTGTCAGCTGGAGCCAGCTGTTTGGGGAACATCGCCCTTCCCCCAAACCCCATGCCCACCCCCCCCCTCCCCCTCCATCTACATATTCCTCCGCTCTCACTTCCTGTCTGCTTTTTATGTTGATTGATTAGCTGTTTACTCCCTCGCCTCCCCATCACTCTCTCTCTCTCGCTTGCTCTTGGATTGTGTGTGTGTGTGTGCACACGTGTGTGTGTGTGTCTGTGTGTGTGTCTATACACGTGTGTGTGTGTGTCTATACGTGTGTGTGTGTGTGTGTGTGTGTGTGGGCACGCTTGACTGAATGATTTGGTGTAAGAGAGGGCTTATAAAGAACCCGTATCCTCCAGACTCACCAAGAAATCCACCAAGCATCCAACCATTCTCCACTGGCCCTGTATTTCCGGTAAACGTACCTCATAGAGACATGGTGATAGACGCAATCATTGATACCTCAAATAACTTATTACCCCTTAACTCACTTACTCAAGCCCCCCTAATAACACTTAATTCACTCACTCTTCTTCGTCCTCTCTGCTCACCCCTCCTCCTCCCTGATGGGACACAAGGCTACAGCAAACCACTTTTAGGCTTCATGCAGATATACTTCATTTACATACACATCATGTACCTCCTCCCCACGCCTTACGTGTAAAAGGCAGAGGCTCACACGGCCGCCCGTCACCGGACGGCTGACAAGCCCCCTGGGAGCCCACCCCCCGACGAAAACAAACGATTAGCACGCCGCTAATTGCGGAAAAGGCGGATGCTCCTCGCTGCTCCTTTGTTTCAGCTCCGCCAGCGGTGACCGATGATGACATCGCTCTGCCTAACGACGAGGTGTCTCTGTAGCCGCGCCGTGGTTCCCCTGGCTCACCTGCGTCTCCTTTGGGGCACGGCGGCGACGCCTCGTCCTCAGTACATCGCGAGCCGTCGGTGGCTAATGCGTTATCTGTGCTTAATGCGCCTTCTGATGCGGCATGATGGACCTGATGCTTTATCTCTGTAGGCGGCGTGAAGGGCGGGAAAGGCAGACTGTTGTACGTTACAATCCCGCTGGGAGTGTGTGTGTGTGTGTGTGAGAGAGTGTGGGTGTGTGTATCTGGGAGAGTGTGTGTGTGTGTGTGTGTCTGTGTGTCTGTGTTTGTGTGGGAAAGAGTGTGTGTGTGTGCGTGTGTGTGAGAGAAAGTGTGTTTTTGTATGTGTGTGTGTGTGCGAGAGATGAGTGCGTGATTAATTTATGCATTCCATTCCATTTATTAGCCTCTTTTATGGGGCTTTAATCTATGTTTTTGATTAGAATCACAATCAAATTCGTATTTGTCTATTTTGTTGAACATGTGTGCATTTGTAAGCAGAGGTCTGTAAAACCTGTACTCCTCTCCCCCATTTTAAATTCACCCTGACTGTGTGTGTGTGTGTGTGTGTGTGTGTGTGTGTGCGCGTGTGCGTGTGTGCGTGCGTGTGTGTGTGTTGCTGCTGCTTCTGTTTCTCAGTGATGTAAGTGTTCATTAAAGCTCTTGGCTGAAACCTCTCTCACATACTCAAAAATTTTAAGTAAACACTTTCCAATCCAAACCCATTCGTGGCTTTAATCACATGAGGGCTGTGTGTTTTAATTGGAAGGGGTGTTGATGAGATAAAAACAGAGTAAAATGTAAACGGATTTCACTTGAGGGCTTCTGTTGAACGAGCGAACGTCAGGAACACTTTGAGTCTACTGTACATAACATCTGTTCCTAGACAAACTCGACAGAGACGAGGGAAATGGGCCGGCTGCCTTCGTGTTTGTTCAGTCCATTAGGAGCGGAACTAAAACATACACGTATTGTTTATGTTTATTGGCGTCGCTCGTGTTTATTTTACTTGGCTTTATTTTCCGTAAATCACCGCGGCGATGACATTCTTGGCGCGGTCTGCCGCCCCACGCCGTAAAGTCAAAATATCCCGTGACACGCACACACACACACAGAGACCGACACACACACAAACAACGACAGGGAAAGACACACACACACACACACACCGACAGAGAGACAAACACACCAACAGAGAGAGAGACACACACAGAAACACACACACATCGACAGAGACACACACACCAACAGAGAGAGAGACACACACAAAGACAAACCGACAATGACACACAAACGCACGCACGGACAGAGAGACACACACAGAGACCGACACACACACAAACCACGACAGGGAAAGACACACACACACACACCGACAGAGAGACACAAACACCAACAGAGAGAGAGACACACACACACACAACGACAGACACACACACCAACAGAGAGAGAGACACACACAGAGACAAACACACACCGACAGAGACACACAAACACACGCACCAACAGAGAGACACACACACCGACAGAGAGAGACTCAAACACACACCGACAGAGAGACACACACCGACAGAGAGAGACACACACATACGCACTCCTGCATCAACAGAGAGAGACACACACACATACACACTCACCAACAGAGACACACACACATACACACTCACCAACAGAGACACACACATACACACCCACCGACAGAGAGAGACACACACACAAACAGGCACATACACCGACAGAGGGACATACACACATGCACACACACACAATCACCAAAAAACAACAACATTGGACTAATTTATGTTGCAAACGCAACCTGCACACAATGAATAGCATGAAGAGCCACCGTTATGGACTTGAGGTTGTGAGACAAGGACATGAGACACGGAGTTGAGACAGGGACGGGAGACAGGGAAGTGAGAGTGGACAGTCTGGTAGACACTGGGTTAAGTGTGGAGCCATCACTGTTAGCACCAAACAATCCTGCGGTTGTTGTCGTTGTT
>NW_027641278.1:0-12500 GCF_949987615.1 Pollachius pollachius
AGGCTGTGATTGCTCATCAGACCATGCTTTTGTTGACATGTTTGGTTCCGGCTTCAGCTGAAGTCTTTTTGATTTGATTTAACGCGAAACGGCCATCTCCGGTAAGCCCTGTCTCTTAGGGGCCTGGGGAAGTAGAACACGACTCGTCGGACAGGAAGTCACTCTCACACCCTCTCTCGCCCTCTCTCTCTCCCTCCCTCTCTTGTCCCTTGTCTCTCCCCTCTCCCGCCTCCTCAGAGTTCTTCCTGGAGCTGCTGGAGAACACGGAGCGCTCCCTCAACGAGATGTTCGTGCGGACCTACGGCAAGCCCTACATGCAGAACTCTGAGGTGTTCCAGAACCTGTTCGTGGAGCTGAAGCGCTACTACACCGGCGGCAACGTCAACCTGGAGGAGATGCTCAACGACTTCTGGTCGCGGCTGCTGGAGCGCATGTTCACGCTGCTCAACTCGCAGTACGTCATCACCGACGACTACCTGGAGTGCATCAGCAAGTACACCGACCAGCTCAAGCCCTTCGGCGACGTGCCGCGCAAGCTGAAGGCGCAGGTGACCCGGGCCTTCATCGCCGCACGCACCTTCGTCCAGGGGGCTGTCGGTCGGCCGCGAGGTGGCCCACCGCGTGTCGAAGGTAGGCCCGCCGAGTTCCTGGATCTGAGGGTTTAAGTACACGTTGTCTCGTCTGGGAGATCGATGGCAAAGTGGACGGGATGACGGCGTTTTAATAGCAGCAAGTGTTGTTTGAGTGCTGCTGGGAGCAGAGTGAACGAGAGTAGGACGGGGAGGGGAGGGGGGGGGGGCGGATGATGGAGAGGTCTGGACTATTTATCAGGGGTCTGATATCACAGACAGGAGAACAACAGAGCTCTGGATGTGCAATGTGTTGTAACGGTGTTCAGTGGCGTGGAGTTACACCACCTCGTTGATGTCTCCGCTCGAGGTTCTGCTCTCTGCCGGTTGTTCTGCCAAACGCAAGAATCAGCCCGGATACTCTCTCCTTCCCTTTGCTCTGATGCGTCTCCCCTCGCTGGTGTCTTAAGGCACCCCGGGCTGCAGGCTTATCCTGAGCGTCCGTAGCCTAGTGAAGGGGCCAGACCCGGAGAAACACCCTGCTGGGGAGCGATCCGGCGCCGGGGTTTGCATCTCCATTGCCTAATATTTGTTCGGCCCGGTGTGAATACACCATTAAGCACGGGGCAGCCCCGGAGTATTCTGTTTGAAGTGATGTAACACCGACACGGCTCCGTCCGTGTGGAGGTGGGGGGGGGGGGGGGGGGGGTGCACGCGCCTGGCTCAATCCGAACACGTCCCGGAGATTAAAGGGATAAAGAACCAGGCTAGAGCTCGGAGATAGTCGCACTAAACCGCAACAAGGCAGGACTCCCCTTCGCCCGCGTGCCCCCTCTCTTCCCCTCGCTGCTGATCCCCCTTAAACCCCCCAACCTCCCAAGACGCCGCGGTGCCTTCAACGGGGTCGTACTCAGACAGCAGCTCACCGCGACTCTCATCACCGGTGTGAATACTCCCCCGCTGCTGATTGCACACTTTACGGGACGTGTGATCAGTCCGGGGCCGCGTGCCGCTGGGTCTAATTCAGGCCCTGCAGACACCCCGAACCCCCTGAACCCAAACATACCGGCCGCGTATCGGGTCCGCTGCAGGCATCCGCAGCCGGCCTCGCCGCATTTACGAGCAGAGGGGGGCCCGAGGATGAGTTGTTAGTGTGCGTTTAGTGAGTCACACGGCGCTGGCCAAGAGCTCCCCCCCCCCCCCAATCCCCCCTGCTGTCCTGGGCTCACCTCTGACATTTGGGGACGAACCCGGGGCCGAGGTCGTGAGTCTGGGGCTCGCCGCTGCTCCCCTCTTGATCTCCCCGGTCTAAACTCATCAGGGTGGGGGGGGGGGGGCGGGGGAGCGATGGAGAGATCGGATGGAAGCTTAATGGAAGCCGACACCGCTGTGCGAGGTGCAGTGTCGCGGCGGAGAAGTGACACCCATGCCAGGCGCTGCCAGGGTGTTTATTGAATTACGGGAGTCGTGGCAGTACATCATGTCTTTTCACAGCTTAGCAGACATGACACAACTCCGGCGGGCCCCTCGCGCAGACCCCCTGCGCTACGTGTGCTCACGGGGCGCTCTCGCTTTCTCATATTGTTAGGTGCCGCTGAATTTAGCATTCAGCGCGGCTGCTTCTGATTTCACCCGTGCTAAGTCATCGATCGAATTACCTTGTACATTTATATATTTTTTGATTAGATGGTAGATAAGGCCGGAAGAGATTCTAGGATACTTATTCGGCACAACACATTGTTGTGTGTATTATTCTTACTGAAGGGCTTTCTTAAAAAAGATCATGATAGTCATGCAACGACTTGCGCTAGTCGTGCTGATGTTGCTGTAGGGACTGTTTGAACTCTATGACTTAGTGACAAGAATACAGAAACAGTTTGACCCAACTAAGGGCAGAACCCTTATTGCAGCAGCATAATATAAAGCTTATAATAAAGCATAATAAATATATAATAAATTGTGGACGCGAACCCAGTGTGTTGCAGATGCTGATAATTGGTCCAGGAGGAATACGCCTAGAAACCGCCTAGAAACTGCCGGATTAAGTCGTTTGTACTCCCAATCCCTAAAGCTCCTGTACATTGTGTGATATTCGTGATGCAATTTGTCGATTTGGCAGGGTTTTCTTCTGCCAAAGTCTTCACGAAAATACGTGTTTGGGTTATGGAGTTAAGGTAATCTAAGTAGATCTAATGTGGTTTCCATTGTGCGGTGGAAGCCAGACCCTTATCATCGCTTGTGTGCATCACACATGTCAGTATATTCTCCAGGGACAGAGCGACGTCCCAGCCAATAGGGACCGTCCTCGTATTCACGTCCGCATTCATCAATGAACATCGGTCTGGCCTGAGCCGGACTGATGTTCATTGATGAATGCGGACGTGAATAGGAAAGGAAAGGAAAGGATGTCCAAATAAGGCTTCGGCCCTATGTTGTATAAAGAACTCTAACCAATCTGAGGGTTTTTGCAGAATCCGGTTGGAAGTATAGCAAAAGTACGATATAAATATACCGAGAAGAGAAAAGCCGTCCATGAAGATTTCAGTTCGTGTTTTAACATTGTGCCCTTCGTGTAAAAGCTGTTCGGTTCGCTCCGCAGATTGCCAGACTAACCTGGGGCCCCGCCCATTGTTTTTTAAATTCAGCAGACTGTGTGGCTTCCTGCTCCTCGTGAACCTCCTCCCCCAAGCAGTCCTCGCTCTCCTCAGGTCGGGGAGAACGTAGGAATAAAAGGGACGCAGCCGAGGTCTCTGTGACTGTGGCTCGTCAGCAGCGCAGGTCTGAGCGGCGCCCCTGGCACTGTCTGTCTGCCGTGGCGGCGGGACGTGCTGGATGGGAGAGGACAGATGAGGGGTGTTTGGTGGAGGGCTGTCATCGCAGGACCGCAGCGTTCCAGCTCCCTGTCTACCCAAGGGCCCGGCGTTCTGGCTTCAGAGCAGGAGCCTCTCTTGTAGCTCTCTCTCTCTCTCTGTCTCTCCCTCTCTCTCTCTCTCTCTCCCTTTCCCCTCTCTCTCTCTCTCTCTCTCTCTCTCTCTCTCTCTCTCCCTCTCCCTCTCCCTCTCTCTCCCTCTCCCTTCTCGCTCTCTCTCTCTCTCTCTCTCTCTCTCCCTTTCCCCTCTCGCTCTCTCTCTCTCTCTCTCTCTCTCTCTCTCCCTCTCCCTCTCTCTCTCCCTCTCCCCTCTCTCTCCCTCTCCCCTCTCGCTCTCTCTCTCTCTCTCTCTCTCTCGCTCTCTCTCTCTCTCTCTCTCTCTCTCTCTCTCTCTCTCCTCTCCTCTCTCTCTCCTCTCCCTCTCCTCTCTCTCCCTCTCCCTCTCGCTCTCTCTCTCTCTCTCTCTCTCATCTCTCTCTCTCTCTCTCTCTCTCTCTCTTCAGCAAAGTGAACGAGGACGTTTTGTTAAGTGATATTCAAATGCGTGGGGTTGACTATTTCCGATCAGAATTATAATGCTCATCTGGAAATATTATTATTTTGTCCATATTAGATAATAACAATCTGAATAATAGTGATTATTTTGATAAATTGCATAGAAATGATACAGAAAATGAAAATGGGATGTAAAGGGCTTGTTATGGTGCTGTGTTCAGGCTTGATGAACAGCCTCATTATATTGTTGTATAGCAACAGTTTATATGTGCGAGCGTAACATAATTCTCTCCATACCTCCTACTGGACCGTGGCAGCTGACCTCAGCTCTGAAGTTGCTTTAGGTGGAGATAAACAACGTGAGACGACGTATTAACTTGTTATGTTGCTGCATTAGAAAACATTGATTCTTTACTTCAAGGGAGCACACATTTCAGAAGGCAGCCTACACCCTTTAAGACTATAAAGACCACATCCACTACCCTTACAATATTGATATGCGATCACCATATTTTACAGCTTTGGACATTAGATCTGCCGGTTTTTATTCACTGATTAAGTAGAATCGAATGTGCATTAGCATTTATCTAACCTTAAGCCGCTGTGCTCGGTGTGTTTTCTTAGCATGGATTTCCAGTGGGTTCTCTGGACGTTTATCCGCAGCCGCGCTGTGTGAGTAGTGGACGGCTGGCCCGGGCGGGGGGGGCTGGTAATCGATGAGAGGCCTTGACAGGCAGGGGCAGCAGGCCCCGGGTTGATGGGCCGGGGAGCCACGTGTTTGTCAGGGACGTCTGCCTGGTCCCATCGCCAAACACCGGGACGGAGAGGGGAAGGCTGGGTCAATCCCATGTGGACCCGCTGGTGGGCCGGGGGAGAGAGAGGGGGGAGGGAGAGGGAGATAGTGTCAGAGAGGGGGAGAGAGAGGGGGAGAGTGTCAGAGAGGGAGAGAGAGAGGGGGAGAGTGTCAGAGAGGGAGAGAGAGAGGGGGAGAGTGTCAGAGAGGGAGAGAGAGGGGGAGAGGGAGCGAGACAGGAGCCACGACATGTCAATCATCGAACCGGTGAGAAACTCATTTTAAAAAGAGGACCGGCAAAATGCTCAGCAAGCTCCAACAGAGCCTCGGCCATCTTTTATTTATTTAATACTTTATCTAGCGGACCCTCTATTTATATAATAGCTGGGGACTTCTCACTGTTTAGTCTACAACATGACAACCCACTCACAACATTCTCCTCTTCTTCTGTTTCCTCCTCCTCCCCGTCCTATTCCTCCACCTCCCCCTCCTACTCTCCTCCTCCTCCTCTTCCTCCACCTCCCCGTCCCCTCCTCTTCTCCCTCCTCCTTCCCACCTCCTCCTCCTATTCTTCCTCCTCACACCTCCTCCACCACCTCCCCCTCCCCTCCTCTTCTTCCTCCTCCTTCCTACCCTCCTCCTCCTATTCTCCCTCCTCCCAACACTTCCTCGTCCACCCTCACCTTTCTCCTCCTCCTCCTCCTCTTCCTCCTCCACCTAGCCCTCCTCATCCTCCTCCCCCTCCCCCCCCTCCTCCTCCCCCCCTTCCTCCTCCTCTCCCCCTCCTCCTCCTCTCCCCCTTCCTCCTCCTCCTCCTCTCCCCCTCCTCCTCCCCCCCTTCCTCCTCCTCTCCCCCTTCCTCCTCCTCATCCTCCTCTCCCCCCTCCTCCTCCTCTCCCCCCTCCTCCTCCCCCCCTTCCTCCTCCTCCTCCTCCTCCTCCTCCTCCTCCTCCCCCCTCCTCCTCCCCCCCTTCCTCCTCCCCCCCTTCCTCTTCCTCCTCCTCCTCCTCCTCCCCCCCTTCCTCCTCCTCCCTCCTCCTCTCCCCCTTCCTCCCCCTCCTCCTCCAGCTCTATACTCCTGTCTCCCTAGCTTTCCATACCGGGTTCATACGCGGCCTCCCCGGACTAGCAGCGCTAGCAGCGGCTTTAGTAGCGGCTCTAGTAGCAGCATGCTAGTAGCTTCGGTGCTATCCGTGGCGTTGACGCGCCTCTCTGTAGTTCTCCTCATCCTGAATGAAGCCAGAACACAAACACAGGAACAACAGCCTCTCTGAACGTCTCGCCTGCCGCTGAACGGCGACCGCAAATTGCGTTGGGAGCGAGACTTCTTCAGAGAAACGAGGCACTCTGTGTACGCTCTGTCAGAAAGATATAAATATATAGATATAGATATATATTCTAGACACAACTCTCTGCCAGAACGTATATATATATATTTCTCTCTCTCTCTCTCTCTCTCGCTCGCTCTGTCGCTTTTATATATATAAAAGTCAATACAAAGACTCACACACACACACACACACACACACACAGACACACACACACACACACACACACACACACACACACACACACACACACACACACACACAGGTTCAATATATTGTGTGTATATGGGTCGGTTTATCTCTTATTTTTCCTCTGATATCTCAGCCGTCCAGACTCATGAACGGCTTTAACCCCCCCTCAGTCTCCTCTCAAGAGGGCCGCTGTGGCTGAGGGCTCCAGGACTGTTTGTGTCCTGGGCCCTTGTCCCCTCCTTGTTGAGTAGCCATGGCGATGGCTCCTCATCTCCATGAACCAGGGGCGGTGCCCACGGGGCCAGCCTGCTGATGGCTTCTGGGGCCCGGCGGGGGTGTGGCGGCGAATACCAGTGGAGACTCATGTTTTTATTACAATATTTAAATAGGTACAAACATTTCTCTCAAGGACAGAGTAAATACTGTACGTGGCTTTCGTTTCCGCCGCATTCTTTTTTTTCTTTTGTAATAACGGAAACACGGAGAGTCACGACTTTTCTAGTGAACGACAGAAAAAACTATATATAAAAAAGCAGTCTGCCAGGTTGTCCCCTGTGTAACAGAAACCTTAAACGAGGGTGACTTTAAGAAGGGTTTGGTGAGCAGCACAAAGTACAGTCGACTGTCTGAAAGCAGTGTGCACTGATTGGCGTAGGAATAGATCAGTGTTTTCCATCACTAATTATCCTGTCTGATACCTGACAGACGTTCCTTCCAGTATGTTTGTGTTTCTGTGAAAGTTGCATCATGACAAAATCACAACATGGCGGTTGGTTTTCCCTCAAAGGCTTTTTTTGTTCTTAGTGTGAAAACATCTCTCTCTCTCTCTCTCTCTCTCTCTCTCTCTCTCTCTCTCTCTCTCTCTCTCTCTCTCTCTCCCTGGCTGTGCTAGTCTCTCTCCCTCCTTCTCTCCCACCCTCTGCTAGTCTCTCTCTCTCTCTCTCTCTATTGCCACCCCCTATCTCTCTTTCTCTCCCCGTCTCTTTCTCTCCCCCCTCTCTCTCTCTCTCTCCTCTCTCTCTCTCTCTCTCTTTCTCTCTCTCTCTCCTCTCTCTCACTCACTAACACACACTGCCTCTCCCTCTCTTTCTACCTTTCTCTGTATCTGTCTCTCCCTTTCTCTGTATCTTTCTGTCACCCTCTCTCTCTCTCTCTCTCTCCCCTCTCTACCGCCCCCCTCCCTCTCTCTATCTCCGCCCCCTATCTCTCTTTCTCTCCCCCGTCTCTTTCTCCCCCCCGCTCTCTCTCTCTCTCTCTCTCTCTCTCTCTCTCTCTCTCTCTCTCTCTCTCTCTCTCTCTCTCTCCCTCTATGGCTCTCTCTCACGCTCTGTGTGTTTTCCCCTGCAGGTCAGCAGCACTCCCCCATGTATCCGCGCGCTGACCAAGATGCAGTACTGCCCGTTCTGCCAGGCGCTGCCGTCCGCCAAGCCCTGCAAGAACTACTGCCTGAACGTGATGAAGGGCTGCCTGGCCAACCAGGCCGACCTGGACCCGGAGTGGAACCAGTACATCGGTACGTTAGCACTGAGCGATGCTACCTCTCTACCGCAGCGGTTAGCTCCTCCGCTAGCTCAGGATTGCTAAGGAATTCAAGTGAAACTGGTTTGTGTGGAAATAACGACGATCGTTTGGTTTGGTCAGAGGTCATGTGGCACAGCTGGATGAGATGCTTGCATAATTGAGTTGTTACCGGTAAATACCGTTGTGAGTAAGGTCTTGACGCCATTCAGGAGCGTCAACGTTGTAAAACGACGGTTATAGCTACAACCCGAGCCGCGAGTGTTGCTAATGGGAACATAGCGCACATAGCGCAGGTTTAAAACTGAAAATGAAAGTGAAAGTGAGACTGGAGTAAGAAAAGACAAACGTCAGAAGGAGTAGAGAACGTGTCCCGTTCACAAGCAGAGCTTCTAACGCCGCGGATGAAAGGCGCCTGTCGTGTTCCCTGTTAGTAGTAGCATGTTGGTTATCGCTGGCTGCGTGTTTTGACAAGCAGCCGTTTTCCGCCGACATCAACATAAAACTGACACAGATAAGAGGTTCTCTTCTTTATTCCTCATTCTTCCGTCTACAATGTTCCAGATTAAAAAGGCGTTTTATTCTTAGGACTGCGCCCCCCCAGTGTGGTATACTGGGACTTGCAAAAGGGCAGAAGTGCACCGTGGGGACTGTCAACGCTGAAAGAACCGTTCAGTAGCGTCTCAGGCAGACAGAGATTAGCCCGACGAGTCTAGCATTTCCATATTTATTTATTATTCATCCCTGGATTCTTTGCTTTTCATGTACAAACGCAGATTTGCAGGTATGGTGGCATTGATCTAAAGTGTTGGCAAGGGGAGGATTGTGGAGGAGGAGGAGGAGCGGTTTAGACAAGACAAGGTTCTGCAGAGTCTCCTGGCAGCACACCAGCTGAGCCCTCCGTTTAACCAGACCAAACGCCTGTTTAAACCCCACCAACTCCAACCCCAGGCTTGCTAACCTTTCCCGGAACATTACCATCCCTAATTGAACACATCATCGTTAACACCTTGGATCCATGGACTCTAACCCGCATCTTTACCATCTCAAACATCATATCAATGAGTAGTATCCATACCCAACCTCACACCTCGATTCAACCCACTCCAATTGAACACCTAAACCCATACCATCCCTAAACCCTAAACGGCTTTGAACCTCTTCATCCCCAACCAAAACGCACCCCAGTTCGTCACGTATCTGAACCAAACATTAAAACACTTTGGCACGGTAGGTGTTTATTACCGCTCGTGTATTGGCCCGCTGCGACGACACTACTAGAAGCTTTCACAAAGCCAATCGGAAGCCAGCTGGAACTCAGACGCACATGAGCCGCAGCGAGCCGAGAAATCCACAGCTCAGTTCAATATAATGTGTCACGGCGACACGGTAAACACTACCCCCCTCTCGGCGCCGGTGGCTTCCACCCAGGCAGAGTAGCGGGGGGACGTTGGTAAGGCGAGGCCGTTATGAGAGGGAAAGCAGGTGGTTCCCTCTGATTGCATTATCGTCTGATTTATTATCCCGCTCATAATTTCATAATTCAAGCAGTCACTTAGTCATTTAGCAGATGCTTTGATCCAAATCAACTTGCGGCGAATGGCAGACGCACACGCGTGTAATCGTTTCTGACTAACAGCGGAAAACGATATATTTTCCAGGTGGACGGAAATATGTTTAATAGAAACGTGAAAAAGGTGATTCAGATGAACCAAGCCTGAGAGCACAAAGGCCGCTCTAAAAATACGGCGATTAAGAATTTAAGATGCACGGCGTTTATGGGCGAAGAAGGGGTGCAGGTAGGCGAGAGACGTCGGGGTTTGAGGTAATCCGGGATCAGGGAGTCGCGCTGAAGCAGAACCTCTGGGGGGAGACGGCGCAGAGGCTGGGCCGCGAACCAACGGCCTCAAGGCCGAGTTCAGCTGGCTTCCTGTACCGTTACGCAGATATGTACAGAGAAAACTCGATCCCGCGAGTGCATGACGCTCTGGAAACTTAAAAAGAGTGTTTCTTCAGAGTCCAAGCGGTGTGGATTTGGAACCGCTACAGACACTTTTTTACACTCGGCCAGTGCTGGGCGGGTTTGTGCTCGCTGTAGCCAATCACGCGCTTACAGATCCCCGCCTCCCACCACATGATTGGTCGAAGTAAATATGAAGCAAAAGAAAGTAAAATGCCCCTTTTGCCCCGATTTAAATTATTATAGATTATTGTTGTAGTCATTGTCTGATTTGTGAGACTTTTGGTACCCAGAGCTTTCTGTTTTGAGTCAAACTTACTCTGCACCAGATTATACGGCTCCTTATGTTTGCTTAATGTGCAAAATATTTTGACATAACAAGTATGTATACGTCAATGTATGCTTCAAGGTCGTCCCCAAACAACCGCATTCCTCCCAGAATACCCTTGATTAAATGGAAAATGTAAATGTACCATTTTCTATAGCATTCGATTGAATCATTTATGACCATCTTTCATATTCATTAGGTTTTCCAGCCCATCTGCATTCAGCCATATTTGATCTGGCTGCCGCCCAGGGCCTGTTGGAAGCGGGTCTACGTGTTGTCCTATCATCTGATGTTTGATGTGGGGTTGGAATTCCAACATTAAAATCAGTCTAATCAGGGATAAAAGTGAATATCAGAGAGCCCCTCTACATGCACAGGCTGCAGCCGTAGAGAAACCTCCCACCACAAAGTCTTGGTTTTACTACCGAGGTTGATGGAGAGCTCTGTTTATGAGTAAAACTCCAAGGTGTTTTGTACGATATCAGGGGTTGTCAGGTCGTCGTAACCGTATCTCCTAGCTTCACAGAAACATCCAATACAGAAGACATTGCCAGAATCACTTCCTTCCAGCCCTGGACAGGAAGGGGAACGACAGCAATGCAGCCCTTTGGTCTTTTGGAGTTAATGTCTGTCTGTCAGTACCGGGATTGTGGACGGAAACAGAGATTCACCGTCTGAGACCACAATGTGGTACTGCTAATGTTTACATTCGTGGCAGGTGCGCCATGCTAAATGCTCTTCTGCAGAATCGTTAGACCGCAGTAATTCTGTAATTTTGACAGATTTAATGGGTAACGGATGGTGTAGTGAAGCCAGGAGAGGAGGTCATTAGAGAAGGTTATTAGGGGGCTGGGCGATGGTCTTTCTCCCAGCTTTACTAAACCATCCCTTATCAATATAATTGGTCCAAATTAAAACTCACTGACGCCGCACCAACACGCTACAATCTAGACTCTCCTCAGGTCTCTCAGTAGGTTTTTGAGATATTGAAATATATCATTGCATCACGGCCACACTTAAACATTAATCCAGCCACTTAAAACTCATTATATGACTTAACAATGACCCAGGGGATGGTGGCTCGCCGGCTGGCTCTCGTCCTCATCCCATCACACCTGATGGAATTGTCGATGCCAGCGCAGCTCGCCCCACGAGGTCCGAGGGGATAATTGGCCTCACTTTGAGCACCTCGCGCGTCGGTGCCAGGACGGGTGAGGCTCCGCTGCTCTCCTCGCTCGTTACCTGGACATTGATCTGTTCTCTGAATCCCCCGCGTGACCGATTGCACACATGTGTGTGTGTGTGTGTCTGTGTTGGAGTGAGTGTGTGAATATGCGCTTGAGAGTTTGTGTGTGTGTGTGTGTGTGTGTGTGTGTGTGTGTGTGCGTGCTTGTGTGTGTGTGTGTGTGTGTTTGTGTGTGTGTGTGTGTGTATGTGTGTGTGTGCGTTGGTGCGTATGTGTGTGTGTGCGTTTGTGTCTGTGTGCGTGTGTGTGTGTGTATGTGTGCGTGCGTGCGTGCGTGTGTGTGTATGTGTGCATTTTTTACCAGTGTGTGTGTGCGTGTGTGTGTGTGCATGTGTGTGTGCGTGTGTGCATGTGTGCGTATGTGTGTTTGCATGCACGCACGTGTTGCCGTGCGTGTGTGTGCGTGCAGTTATCTAAAGAGCAGTGTACGGAGAAGTCAAAGTCTAGAAACGAGGATATATTAAACAGTGTGAACTATGAAAGTCTAGAATAAGGATATATTAAACAGTGTGAAATATGAAAGTCTAGAAATGAGGATATATTAAATGGTGTGAAATATGAAAACGCAGGTCCTTTTTTTTTGGACCATGACATTTTAATTTAGCTGACAATAAAAAGAGAAAGGCCTGAGTGTAGTTGTAGCTCCCTGGAATCAGCCTTTATAATTACAGAAAGTTAGAACTACAGTTAAGCTGTTTCGGCCCTCGTGTCTCCGTATCTCTCCACCCTAGCGTAGCCCATTAGGCGCGCCTTTATTGTGGAAAGCGCACTTTATAACACCGCCGTTCTAATGAGCAGAATATTGTAAATGTGCTAGTTGTTCTAAGCATAGCCGTTGCTCATTTAAAGTTCATTAATAGCCCCGATGCTTCATAAGCACCCAGCATGGAGGAGATTTCTCTCAAGAAAGAAAGTAATTGATTATTAACTGAAGCCAATTGTAAATATGTGCCGGTTTGGAGTTGAATGCAATTTGGGAAATTGATCGCAAGTTGAACTTATTCAGTCATCTGGCGAGGTGCTAGGTAGGCTAATGCTGTGCTACTGCTATCCCTACGAGTCAAATCTCTCCCGCTTTGATTTCCCTCCACTAAGGCGCCAGGTCTGCCTCTGACAGGATTCTCTCATGGATTATTCCTTTTTAATGCGGCTATTCCAGTTTCAGTTGGCTCCGTGACATTTCAGGCTCATTAGAGAGCTGA